>NC_067468.1:4470000-4622500 GCF_025434085.1 Hippocampus zosterae
TAACTTTTGTTTTGACATACAAGGAAGGTCCTTTTTAGTGCGATAGATAGGGCCAAGTTGGGGCGCTACATTCATGCGCCCTGCAGCTCGGGCTCCATGTCTATGCGTGTTTTATGTTATGTGTTGTGTTTATTATTTTACTTTATGTTAACTGTTTTGTTAAGCGCTTTGTTACAGCTGCCGCTGTTGTGAAAGCGCTATATAAATCAGCATGTATTATATTGTATTGTATACATGTGAAAGCAATATATTAGTGTAGAACTGCTGATCGCATTTTGAGCGGCACCTTTAGCGACACCCGCAAGCACGTATTATCATAGATACCATTTCCATGACATCCAAAGACACCTTCTTGAGTACGTCCACGCCGCAGCTGTATTGGATATGGTAAAGTGAAGCAAATTGTGAAGATGCTTCCTCCTTGGAGATGTATCGACAAGCATAAACTCGCTGGATTAAAACGGAATTGTTGCTTTTGATTGAATGATGTTATTTTTGCTCAGTTTTATGACATTGATTGATGTTATTTTTGGAGGTTTTTACAGAACACAGGCAAGTTGTATTTAGATTTGCTTATGCTAGTTGTTGCCACAGAGGAGAGATTATCTGCCTGTGAGTATTGTTTATACCATTTGTGTGCCTTGCTTCTCCATACGTTTGAAAGCAGCAGTAGTTCTTAAGATCTAGGTTAACATACATTAACCCGCCAGTCAGGTTTAACAATATATGTTCATATTAATTGCACTTTTGTTCAACAAAATTGTTTTGGTTGAACATTGGGATGTTTGAATCCACAAGGCATGCATTTATTGCCCATGGCAAATTACTTAAAGCAAGCACGTTGCCTCTTATTTGGAGAATTGTGCAAGAGACGGTGTTTGGTCCCTGTGGCCCTTGTAAATCCCATCCTGTAGACTTGGGGCCACCTGGCTGCTTATCTTAAGTCAACAGTCTCAAACTTGGGTCTTAAACTGGACAGTAATCTTAAATTGGACCGGCAAATTGGTGCCCTTGTTAAATCTAATCTAGCTTCTTTCATCTTAGGCAGCTGGATAAAGTCAAGCCTCTCCTTTCTCATGAGCACGTTGAAACAGTCATCCATGCCTTCATCACATCCTGGCTGGATTACTGGAATGCACTTTACTTTGGAGTCAACCAATTCTCCATGAAGCGTTTCCAGTTGGTCCAGGATGCTCTGCTCGCCTCTTGACTGGTACTCATAAGAGGGAGCACAGAACTCCTACTGGCATCCCTTCACTGGCTCCCCATACATTTTAGAGTTCTTTTTAAGATCCTATTATTTGTTTTCAAATCTCTAAATGGCCTTGCTCCACCTTACCGCTCTCTGCACCTCCGCCCTACGCACCTCCCCATTGCCTCAAGTCTGCCGACCAGACATTATTAGAGGTACCGAGAACTAAGCAGAGGCACAGATTGGTTGTTTAAAGTACTCTATAAATACAAGTCGTTGAGTTTCCTAAATGATATGAAATTGATTGTTTCCCTTTTCTTGACAGTAACAGAGTCAGGTGCAAAGGAATACTTGAAAGTGTGTTTAATTCGTTTCTATGTGTCTCGCAGGGTTAAAAAAATACAACATTTTTTTTTCTTTCATGGTGTCTTCTATCCCCCGTGATAAAGGGGTGTTGTCAGTGCTATATTTACACAGTCTTTACATTCATGTAAGTGTCACGTGGAGTTGGAGATGATTTTCTTGAGCTTCATCACCTCCTCGCTGGTGAGCTGCAGCATAGAAGCGGCCGAGCTGGAATTCATCAGCAGCAAAGACGAGTCTATCTCCGGAGCCTTCCAACTCGGCTCGGTGTCTCTCTGGTGGCTCGTTGTCACCGTGAGATCATGCGGAACTGGACCGGGGCTCTGTTGCCTGTCCTTCTGTTGCCTGTCTTTCGAGGAGGCCTCCCAGTAAGACAGAGGTTTGGGGCCACTTGATGACGTCCTTTCTGTCTGGCAAAACTGAGTAGCGTCCTGACCGGTGCTGGGTTTCTGAGTGTTGTTGGAAGAAGAAGGTCCCGCGTAGCCGGTGAAATGATTCTGGATGGGGATGTGGTGCATACTGGACGTTTGGATGGTTGCGCTTGGGCTTGGCGTTTTTCCGCCAGGCACCCTGAGGTCTTCGATGCTGATGCTCCGTTGATGGGAGATGGGGTTAAACGGTAACAGTCCCGAGGGCATGTCTTTGCTCCTTTGGACCGCCTCCTGCAAGAGGCGAGGTAGTTGCTTGGCATCATAGGTCGCACCCGGGGGGCCGTACATCCGCAGCCAGTTGTGGAACACCGACAGGGGTATCTCGATCTCCATTTTGTTGTCGTTTTCGGGAGGCGGGCAAGTCTGGACGTGGCTGATGTTGCGCCTCTTTGCCGCTGGACCCTCCTCTTGCAATTCTGTCAGGTTCCGCTTTGCTACGCAGATCCGACTGTCGGTCCTCATTGTAAAGGCGGCGTCAAACTCTGGAGTACTGCTGGAGGTAAGGTCGACCACTGAGTCCTCTCTGGCCCTGGCGATGTAGGGCATCGCTCCCACTGTGGCCGCCTCGACCGGCTTCTTGGTGGCATCCTTCCTCACTACCTGTGAGTACAGCCGCGTGTACAGCGAAGACGGTGTGTTCAGAAACTTTGGGTTCTTGCTGGCCAAGGGTGGGGAGAATGACGATTTTGGATTCCTCTCCACTCTCTGACTCTCGGCTTTAATGCTCAGGTTGAGAGGTTCACTCAGTCCGGAAGACGACTTGTACTGCTCGGCTAGGAAGCGCAAGTGGTCCAGAGGCCTCACTCGTTCTGTCAGGCCCGGACCACATGGGGGTAAGGTGAATTTGGGTGGGGGAGCTGTCTGCGGGCTGTGTGAAGTCATCATGGAAGCCGACATGGGTCCATAAGGGGGCAGAATGGCGTGGCCTGAGTGGTAGTAGTGAGGGGGTTGCATTTGGAGAGGAAAGACGGTGCGAAGGGGGCCTGGTTGGAGGTTGGGATGATTCTGTTGGAGATAAAAGTGGTTAGTTGGGTGGGCCTTGAGCCCCTTCAACACATCATCGTCCTCTGATTCCACCAAACAGGAAATAGAAACCCCACCACAAACATACCCAACAGTCTAACCCAGGGGTCGAAAGAGCCATATTAAAAGACAAAAAAAAAATGTCTGGAGCCGTAAAAAAATAAAAGCCTTCTATAAAACTTACAATGAAGGAAACCCATGCCGTATGTATGTAGGAGACTGGACGGTCTCAGAATTGTTTGTTATTCATTCCTTTGTTGTGTGTTCACAAACGCCCCCATCTAATTTATTTTGTGGTTTCCTCACTTGATGTTTTGTTTTGGTGCATTATTTTCGCTTTTCTCAGTGTCAGTGAAGTGATAATTAATTTCCGTTTTTCGGAGGCTGTCTTTGAACGCCTCTCGAGTTGAACAAGAAGACAGAAGGCACGGAGTCGGACGCAGACGTTTGTGTTTGTCGAGACTGTTAAAAGCATAAATAAAGTGTATGTTTTAAAAATCCAACATCACAGCTCTCCTTTTTTGGAGCTGCAACATGTATCTATATCAATTTGAGCTATATTAGCCTACTATCAAAATCTTTTTCCAATTTCAACATTTTTAATAAAGCTCCAGGGAGCCACTAGATGTCGCTAAACAGCCGCTTGCGGCTCTAGGGCCGCGTGTTGCCGACCCCCGGTCTAACCAGTCATTAGTATGAAGCATGTGGGTATGACCAGTTCTGGTTGTTAAAACCACAGGTGGAATTCTTCCTTGTCTGGTCAATTCTCAGAATACCTATAAGCACTCAGAAGCTACATTTGAAGCCCGCAGAGAGTGAGCCATGAAAAAGATGGCTTTGATGGCTAGTGTGAAAGGCGCTTTAAAGGTAGACCAGTCAATCATGTCCTCTCCCTGCCCTGACAGGAAATTGGCACTCCTGTTAACTAGCTTTCAACATCTTTCATCTCACCAGAAAGACACAACTTGACCAACCTGGTGGTGCAGCGGCAGTGACATCATCTTGTGTTTGACTGATCGTGGACCGTCCATGTCCTCCACGCCGTAGCCGTGACAGCGGTAGTGCTCGACCACATTCGGCAACACCACGTTTATTGGCATTCCCTTCAGGTGGCACTCGTACGGCAGCAGCAACCTTGGAAATTGCCGATATGTTGGTGTCAAGTTAGTCTGACACATAGCTGACAGCCCCTCGTTCCCTTATCTCCCCGGTGACTCACTTCTCGTAATGGCGGCGGGTACAAGTGGCTGCGCTCGTGCTGCGAGGGTTCCCCCCCAGCGAGTTGTAGACCTGCTTCCAGAGCTGCTGAGCTGTCACCTGTCCAGACAAAAGCTAGATCAGTCGTCTCCAGGCCACAAAGCTTTATTTGCAAACCTCTACAAGAACTTACCTGGTGGTAACCCCCCAAGTCTCTGACTGTCTTAAACATCACAAACAGATCAACTGGAAGGAAAGAACAATGACGTTTGAACGATTTGAATCATTTTCTTGAAAAACGGTCACCAGATTGATGTCATCAGACTAAAGCAGTGGTGGGAAGTGTCCAACCTGTTTGCCCAAAAACTATCAGACTGTAGACTCTTTATTAATTCCCAACATTTTTCCTCATTTCACAGTGCTCCTCTTCGCTACATTGCCTCCAGTACATACTGTATATGTGGATACCAGTTTATTTTTTTGTCCAATTAGAGTTCCGCCGCTGAGTTGACAGATCAATCTAACTCCAAAACAACTCACGTACTTTGTTTGAAACCCAGATGAGGGATCCTCTCGATAGGGGTATCTCGCTTCTTCATGAAAAGGTAGAGATTCGTCAGGAAAGCCTCCTCACTCATGCCCATCAACTCCCTACGATGCTCCTCTTGGACCCCTGGGACACCAAGGTGAGCCTTCACCGCGTGTGCCTGGGAACGCCAAGAACGACAACAAGCATTACTTTGACAAAAGGCTCCTTGTTCTCATTTCTTATTGACGAACGGTCGTCAAACACGTAAATCAAATCTGAGCCATTGTGGCATCAATGCGTCCTTTCAGGAAATTATCTGTTCACATAATCGCTTATTTGACTCCAACATGCCAACACGCGTTTTCAACCCACAAACTACACCTTCACCCGAAATGAAGCCTAACCTACCCCCAACTGCAGCTGGAACACCGACATGTAACTCTCATCCTTAACTTCACACCCTGATCCTATTTTAACCTGAAACCCATGCATGCTTAAAAGACCTGCTGCACCCCGAGTGACATCGTGGAGTATGACCGAACAGGTCATTCGCCAACAAATTACAGCTGACTCACAAATGACTCACAGCTGGCAAATGACCATCACAGTTGTGCAATATTGTTGACAGACTCCCCAACGCTTTGATTTTTGTAGTCCTAGTAGTAGTTTGTAGTCCTGGACGTTAAATCATTGATAAAAAAGCAGTTCTAGAACCGCACATAGTACAGAATCCAAGCTCCTTACCCCAAATCCCAAGCCTGAACCTGCAGCCTTAACCACTATGCTACCACTATGCCAAAATCCTCGCCCCAACCTGAAAATTTCACTCTAATCTTAATCCCAACCCTCGACTCTCACCCTTGACTCCAAATCCTAATCCCAAATCCTAACATGAAACTCTAAACCTACCCTAACCACAATTTATATCCCAAATTCTTCCTCCCGTGTTAAGATTTAAGAGTCGAGTTGCCTCAATTCAACCTTTTGCAAATTATCAATACATCGAATTGAAATAAAAAATCTCGCAAACACATTGGTCTTTCTTGTTTTTTTTTTTTAAACTGTAATTGTGACAGGAAAGAGAAAAATAACTGCTAACGAAATCCTCACCTTAACCTGAAGCCCTATCCCTCCTCTATCCTAACCCTTCAAGTATTCCATGTTCAACTGACTAAAAGTCATGAAAAACTACTTCCTGTACTCACCACTTCCATCATGAGTGCAAATGACAGCGCTGATCAATTGGCGCCGGGCACCATCCAAAACCACTGTAGCACACTAACACCCACAAGTTCACACAAATGCGTACGTCCCGGCAGCTGTTTGCAAATATTTGACAGCGCGACAGAGGCTGCCTATTTCAACGTCTCACTGATGAGATTTGGACGGTCCAACTGGTCTGACCAGCTCTCGAACAACTGCAGCGCCGAAATCAACCGCACGGCACAATTTGGAATGAGAAGTCACCCAGCTAGCTCCAGTCGTGTCCCAACCCTTGTTCAACAGGTCACTTTATGATCAGATTTTCATGGATGCGCGTACAGATTTGATGAATTGTGAAGATAGTTCACTAAGAAAAAAAAAAAGACAGATTGCCACGCTAATATGTAAGCAATGCATGTCGTGTCATGTCGTCATATCAATGATGACAATTATCTGCACTTGAACAGGAAATGTAACATTTCAACGGCTCCCCGTTTATTTTTGGCTCTCAAAGGTTAGATTGTAGATGACATTTCTCTTTCAAGTTTTAATTTGTTACAGGATTGTCTTTGCAAACCTGTTGTAAATGCTTTTTTGTTGCTTAAAAAAGAAACGCATACATTATTTACCCATACACAAAGGTTTAATTGTATTTGCCAACCACCAAAACATTTTCTGATCTGATTTATCCTCACAAGGATCGCGGGGCACTCTGGAGCCTATCCCAGCTGCCTTCGGGGGGCACCCTGTACCGGTCACCATCCAATCGCATGGCACACACAAACAACCATCTCTCCTCACACTCACACCTAGGGACAATGTAGAGAGTTCCATCCACCTGCCATCTGTGTTTGTGGAATGTGGGATGAAACCGGAGTACCTGGAGAAAACCCACGCAGGCACAGGGAGAACATGCAAACTCCAGACAGGAAGGCCGGAGACGTAATCGACCCAGAAACCTTTGGACCGTGAGGCCGACGTGCTGCCACAAGGTGTTACATTGTTGCTTCAGATGCTGTTATGTGATGTGAGAATGAAAACATTTCAAAAGTGGAAAAAAATACCCAACAGAAAATCAACAAAAAAATAAATTCCATAACCAGCCAACCATCCAACCATTTTCTGATCTGCTTTATCCTCACAAGGGTCGTGGGGCACTCTAGAGCCTATCCCAGCTATCTTCGGTCACCAATCACGTGGCACACACAAACAACAATCTGTGCTGACACTCACACCTTGGGACAATTTAGAGAGTTCCATCCACCTGCCATGCATGTTTTTGGAATGCGTGAGGAAACCGGAGTACCCGGAGAAAACCCACGCAGTCACAGGGAGAACTTGCAAACTCCACACAGGAAGGCCGGAGACGGAATCGAACCCACGACCTCTGCACTGTGAGGCCCAGGCACTAGCTAGTCAACCACCGGGCCACCCTTAAATTGAATCAAAAAAAGTAAAAAATAGCTGATGTCTTTTTTTTAAACTAACACAAACAACTGACATATAAATAAAATAGAAAGAATCAAATGTTGATTTTTCTGATCCTTTTTTTCAAACATTTTTCAAAGTTCTGCAGAAGTTGAACTAAGTCACACAGATACTATAGTTGAGTTAGAGTCAAAGTTGCCAAAGCAGACGTCTATTTTTGTACATCTACGGGTAAGAATAGTTGGAGAGCGCACCATTGCTTCACTGGATGACGGATGAGCTGATATTTATCTATCGTCAGACGAAGATGTCGAGATGCAATTTCATCTAATGTGGCTCAGCTGGTTTGACAGGAAGGAGATTCGGCAAGCGTCAATCAGATACAATAGAAAGACGCTCCATTCGAACTAACATGATAATTACAAAGGCATGCTTCAACTTGGAGTAAATAGACATTCATTCAGCGTCTCTTCAAGGCCTTTTGGAAAGAGTTACTTTCTTTTCCCACTCGGACCACAAAACTATTTCTCGGTTGTTATTACAGTTAATAAATGGTGAAAATAACACACAAACAGTCTCATTTTAAGAACAAGAAAGCTTTTTCTCGGGGCAAGAAAAGTACAAAGTCAAGAAGTCAAAAGTAAAGCAGCCAAACAAAAATCTTAATAAATACCCCCCAAAAATGGAGAGAAAAAAATAACAAGGAAAAAGTCCAAAACAGAAGTAAAACTGTGAACATTTAGAAATTAAATATGTAAAAAAAATGACATCAACAAATTAACACTAAAAAAGAAAATGGAAAAATAAAAAGTAAAAAATGAGAATCACCGAATAAAGTAGAACCTAAAAAGTAGATGTATACAAAAAAGAAAAAAGTACAAACTAAAAATGTATGACAAAAATTGCCCAAAAGTAAAAAAGCAAAAAGGAAAAATTTGGAAGCATAACAAATATAAACAAAATAGGTAAGAACAGAGCAATAAATGCAAAAAATTATTTTTAAAATTGAAATATAAAAATTAGAAAGTACAGAATTAAAAATAAGTCAAAGGCAACAACAAGTCAAAGTTTATTTTTCAATTAGGTAAATACAAAAAAAATGTCAAAACCAAGTGAAAAAATGAAAAAGTAAGAGATGATATGAAAATTATTTTAAACATTCAAATTTACAATGATAATGAAGTTGAAACCAAAAGAAAACTAACATTAAATCCATTGTCGCAGCCTGTTATTTATGCAGGGCGGGTGGTAGTCAAGTTAAATTGAGGAGGGCTATTCGGTACTGCTCTGGCACCTCAAAGTTCCTTAAAAATAAAAAAAATTGAGGTCAAACTTTATTCACCAGTTCTTCGCAGAATTACTTGTGGTTATGCAAATGTGTCTTTGTTGACTGCAACCGCCTCTCAGCAAAACAAAGGTCACATTGGTACAGAAGGAAGTCCCAACGTGAAAGTCACGCTTAACTGTCTTCAGCTTTGGTTGCCACAGGAATCTTATATTGGGAAAGGGAGACGGCGTACTTCTAGCTGCCAGTCACAGCCTATTTTTATGATAAAACATCCTCACAAAAAGCCGGGGATATTAGGCTTCTGGGTGAAACTTTAGCTAAAATGAACTCTTAGCTTGACAGGTGACCTTTATATTGACCTTCTGTGAACTCTTGAATGTTCAGCTGTTCACCGGTTCAGTCCTTTTTGCATAACTTTGCTGTTCTCTAACAAGGAGCTCAGTGGTGAAATTCACACATCATTTTACAACCAATGCGTTATCGACCAGAAATGAGAAGCCCCAATGGCTCTGATGCTGATAGAAAAAGTCTATACACCCCTGTTCAAATGCCAGGTGTGTGAGACCTCCATCCAATATACCACAGATTGAAATTCGGCAGCCCTGTCCAACTCAAGTAGAAAAATTAATTATTGTCATAATAAGAATCTTCCAAAAGTTCTTTCAGTTCCAAGGTTTGTAACATTTTTAAAAAACAAATATTATTAAATCTGAGGCTGCTATGACTTTTTTTGTTTGTTACCTTGTTTGGTTTTGCTTGGGGTAAAACAACCGTGTGAATTAGAGCCCTGAAGCTAAGAGTATGTTAGCTCGCTTGCTAGTACTTTATGTTAATGTTTGAAACAAACCCAATCATTAATTTGAGCTAATGAATAGCATCGGTGTTCCGTATTGTAACCCTTTCAGTACGGCTAGGATTGTTGCGACCCAAACTTGGGGCCACATAGAGAGAGAGTTTGCGAAACGCTTACCAAAAGTCTCAACTTGTGACATTTGAAAACTGCGCACAGCCCCAAGCGTCAAATCCAGATATGGAATGCCATGGTGACAGCAAATACGACATTAGTAACCCAAGTGGAATAGCCGGCTTCAGTGCACAAAAGCTCTCGCATCGTCTGGGTGGTGACAATGTCAAGAATGGTGTCAGCCTGCGTGCTGATTTCACATGTGAAGATTCCTGTTACCGCACCATCATCAACATGCTTGGCACCTCTTTGAATTCTTTGTAAAGGGCATGCCTTTAATTGTTCAGTAAGTCTCATTTTAGTCGTCAGCTTGTTTTTTTTAATTGTTTTTTTTTTAAGGCAACGGTTGTATCTTGGCGCAAACTGAATACATTTGTATTTCATGGATACAAATGTATTTGTACAAGAAAATGCATATGCGCATCTCGTCAAAGAAATTAGTGTGTGCTTCTCCTGCTGTGCTCCTCACTCCTGGCATGAACATTCACTAACTGTCAGGGGTCTGTGCTAAGGAATTTCTCTGCAGCTGCTACACTAAAAACATTTCAAGTTTAACAAAAAGTCCAAAATGAAAAGTTGAAACTGAAGATCTAAAGTGAAAAAAAAATAAATAAATTTAAAAAAAAAACAAACGTCAAAAAATAGCAACAGAAAAGGCAAAAAATATAATAAAAAGTAGTCACAATTGAAAAAGTTAAAACTAAAAAGCAACAAATGAAGAAAAAGTTAAGCAGCACAACAACAAGATGAACAGGAAAGTGTAATTGAAAGTCAACAAGTCAAGTCAAGTCAACAGTATTTATAGAGCACTTTCAAACAGGCATCACTGCATACAAAGTGCTGTACATGGAGCAATTTAACATGCACAATGAACAGTAAGACAAATCGGTAATAAAGGCGGTAGAAAACACCAGTCAGTAAAATCAAGAACAAATCTAAGTCATGCTGAGTCGAACGCCAAAGAATACAAGTGAGTTTTGAGGAGGGCTTTGAAGATGGGCAGCGAGGAGGCTTGCCGAATGTTCAGTGGAAGGTCATTCCAGAGAGAGGGACCAGCAACAGAAAAGGCTCGATCCCCTTTGAGCCTCAGTTTAGTTCTTGGTACTTCTAACAAAGACTGGTCCACAGACCTGAGGCGCCGGGCAGGTGTGTAGGGGCGGATGAGCTCAGAGAGGTAAGGTGGCGCGAGATTATTCCGAGATTTGAAAACAAAGAGGAGGATCTTGAAAATAACTCTAAAATGAATGGGGAGCCAGTGAAGAGATGCCAGAGTAGGAGTTATATGCTCCCTCTTACGAGTACCAGTCAAGAGGCGAGCAGCGGCATTTTGGACCAGATGAAGGCGCTTAACGGAGGACTGGCTGACTCCAAAGTAAAGGGCATTGCAGTAATCGAGCCGGGATGTGACAAAGGCATGAATTACTGTCTCAAAGCGAAAAGCTGAGATGAAAAAATGAAAAACAAAAGCGGGACAAACAAACAGAAAAGGAAAAGTAATCAAAATAAAGTCCAAATTATTATTTTTATCTATATAACGGCATTTAAACTGTACTCAGGCCTAGTGATTGGGAGTTTTGGGTTGTTAAAAAAAACAACATTCAAGGAAGCTGGCAGGATAAATGCTTTTATGAAGATGATGGAAAGTTGTCAAAAGATGATTACCGTGTGAAAAAGAAGAAAAATGAAAGACTGAGAAACAAAAAACTGAACGCCATCCATCCATTATCTGAGCCTTTATCCTCACGAGGGTCGCGGGTGTGTTGGAGCCTATCCCAGCTATCTTCGGGCAGTAGGCGGGTTACACACTGAACTGGTCGCCAGCCAATCACGGGGCACACATAGACCAACAACCATTCTTGCTCACACTCACACTGAGGGACAATTTGGAGTCTTCCATTAGCCCGCCATGCCCATTTTTGGAATGTGGGAGGAAACCGCGAGAAAAGCCAAGCAGGCAAACACCACACAGAAAGGCAGGGGACCAGAACCGACGTGCTAACCAGTCAAACACCGTGCCGGCTAAACTGAAACATATAAAGGTGAAAAATGTAAAGCCAAGTGAAGAAAAGTTAAAACCAGAAAAAGAAAATGTGAAAATTCAAAAAGGCCCAAGTAAAAAAACTGCAATGAAAAAGATCAAAGAAACGCACAAAATGTAAAAAAGTGAACACTTCAGGTGAAACACAACAAAAAGGAAATTTTGAAATACTGAGAAAAAAACCCTGCCAATTTAAAAAGGAAAAATCTGAAAATATACAGTATATATGAACAAAAATATAGGAATAAGACCAAATGTCAAAGGTTGAAAATAATTTATCCATCAAAGTTTATTTATATTGCGCTTTTACGGCCGCTGCAAAAGTGTAAACCCTTCATCAAAAATAAACAAGGAAACAAAAGTGCAAAATAAAAAAGCTGAAATTAAGGCAATTTCCTGGCAACAATGCCCGCCACCCCTACATGACGAAGTTAAGGCTAATTTCCCTCCAATTGTCACATTTAACCAGGAGTACAGTTGGTTCTGATTACTTGCCGAATGTCGGCCACACCTGAGCAAAAACTAATGACAATGCTGTCTTTTCACTGCGCCTTTTGTCTGGCGCTAGCGTCAAACCTCCACGGAGTTCTTGAACCAAATAGCCAAATTTCTCTTGTATTCCGTTTCACTGGACCAAATGTGACGGTGCAACTGTTTCGATTTCACTGAATATGATGATTGGGTGTTCTGGTCCCCACTGTGTCGGCAGTTCTTGCTTTCCTCATGATCCAGCTGATTGAGATTTTTGGGAGGGGTTTTCATCACATGGAGGATGAGGACAAATTGCTAAGTGATGAATAGCAAATCACCATGTAATTGATGATTTGCTAAATTACATGTGTGACAAAAAGACGCCGTCAAGCCACATTCTTGGTATGGTAAAATTAGGGCGTCGGGAGCGGAGTTATTACATTGCCCCATTTCTGCCCGGAGGGGGCATCTGTGAATTGTTTTGAAGGCGGGGCCTTCCTCTCACGGTGAGAAAGAGTGAATGCTCATTGATTGTGCTCGACACGTTCTATAGTAGAACCACAATAAGTGAAAATGTGTGATTATAGAAAGAAACCATGTAAAAAAAAAACATTTTTCCCCATGTCTTTTCAGATACGGGTTTTTGAGACTTTTTTGCTGGTCTACTTATGATAGACATTTACCGTATTTCACATTACTGAATGAAACTGGCTTTGGTAGCTGACCCCCCCCCCCCCCCTCCACCTGAAAAACTGGATAGAATTCCAAGAGCCCAAATGACAGAGTTCTTTAGTCTTTTCAGGCATGACTTGTTCAACATTTTTCGTGAGTCTATTCATGATAGACACACTTACCATTTTTTATGTTGCTAAGGAAAATTGGTTGAGGCATGACCTCTTAAGATTTTTTTGTGGGTCTACTCATGATATACAAGATTTGTTTAGTAAATTTCATGTTGCTAAGCAACACTGGCTTTGGTAGTTGTGCCCCCCCCCCTAAAAATCTAGTTGGTAGAACTACAACAGCCAAAATGGCAGATTCTGTTTGTTTTCAGGCATGACCGTCAACCAGCACCTGAGAGAGATTGTCACAATAAGATTGGTTATGATGCCAACATGTAAATTTCTTCAGCTGCAGGAACTGAGGTGAGTTACAACTTGATCTAATGACAGACAAATAGCTGCCGAAGGTGTGGCCACACATCCTCTTTAAAAAAAGTTTTAATTGTCCTCTTGTAATAAGTACAGCCTTTTGTCATAATAGCTGTGTGCTACATTCAGGCTCATTTTGTGTCATTACACCACTCCCAATTCCAGAGATACATAACTGCCTAAGCCAATTCAGCATTTCACATGTGGGCTTCGACCCCTCCTATATATGTTATTACTTATTTTAATAAGTATTGTCAAATCTAGAAAAGATATACTGTATGTGTAAAAGACCTATAAGAGCATATGTAGTGCAGGACATCTAAATGTTGCGAACATTAGGACCACTGTTGTTTTTCTAGAGGGGTCGAAAGACTCACTAAGTTGGTAACACCGCAGACGAGTCGTAGCTCTCTCTCGCTACCCCTCTCGTACTTTGGTCTGTTAGGGAGCTGTTCGGGAGTGCCGGATGTGACTCCTTAAGGGTGTGGAAAATAGTCGATATTAATCGATACATCGATGCGCACGTGCGCGATCCGAGTGCATCGGCTCATTCACTGGGTACAACGCGATTGACGGGTGAAATCGCGATTCATCACGATGCATTGATGGGTATCGGTAAAATACGATTCAAGCGCCGTTTTATTCATGTTAAACGTCACCTATATGCCTTTTCCTAGGCGCAATGAATGCACCATCATTGCTTTGCGTTTTGTGTTGAATACGGACGGTAGCCGTGCGTCACATACAGTCCAGTACACAACTAGCGAAACATTATGGAAGTTAGCGCACGCAGCAGCAAGGAAACTACTATATTTAATGCAGCCGCAACATTCAAATCTTATGTTTGGAAATACTACGGCTTCGAAAAGAAAGACGGAAAGCTTGATAAAACCTCCGTAATTTGCAAGGAATGTCGCACTAAGAAGCCATACAACGGCAGCACCACAAATATGCAGACCCACTTAAAACGATGGCACCAGATCACCGACAAGTTTCCCTCCCGCTTCCCCTCCCAGTTCCTCGTCGGACACCGGAGAAACTCTTGGTAAACCAGGTCAGGATCAGAAAAAAATTGCCTCTTATTTTGGGAGTCCCCTTGCAACTCACTGTGACCGCGCAATGGCCGCGCAGTGGCCTTAGGCCACTGCTTATTTCATATGCGAAGACCTCCAGCCTTAGCGTGGTGGACAACGAGGGTTTCAGACAGCTCGTGCACGTTTTGGAACCCAGGTATAAAATACCAGACAGGTCTGTGTTCACTTACAAACATATTCCTGATGTGTACAACAAAGTGAGAAGTGAGATTACTGTGTCGCTGAACAGTGCGCAAAGAGTTGCACTTACAGTGGATGGGTGGACATCTTGCGCTAGAGATTCATATACATATATATATTATTATAATATTTCATATAAGACACTCAGTGAGAATAGTCTGTTTGTGTTTACACTATAGCAACAGCTGTGAGTCTCAGGTGCCAAATTGTTTACATTTTCTTTGCACAAAACCCAATTGTGAAAGGGCTTAAATAAGTTGTTTTACAAGTTCTACTCTTTATAAGGAATAAAGTGGTATCATTTTTGTAATACCATACTGAATTCCATCTTTTTAAAAGCTTTTTTTCTTTGCTTATTTGCATCATGTTTAATTGCACAATATCGCAACAAATTGCATTGTATCGTATCGGATCGCATTGATTTGAACTTGAATGTGTATCGAATCGTATCGCATCGTGACGACGGTGAAACGTATCGCATCGTATCGCCAGACAATTCCATGTATCGTTTAAGTATCGCATCGCTGGCAGTGGATCGTGATGTGTATCGAATCGTCCTCAGTGCTGAGATTCACATCCTAATATGTAGCCGAGTCTTTGGAAAGACTGGACTGGACACAAAATAATTTTTAGGTGGGCTTTATTCCCGACTGAACAATGAAGAATTGTTCAGCATTAAGATGAAAGACTGAGATCTTAACTGAATTTTAAAAGAGGTCGAACAGGGATCTAAGAGATCAAAGAAAATTATTTAACAGATTACAGACAATTACACCACAATAGACAACAGCAGTGGCTTGCTTAATAGGAAAACAGAAATAAAAATACATTATTTACAAGCCACAATACTTCTTAGTGCAGAACAAATAATCATTACAACCCAATGTTTTGAGATGCAGCCACACTTACTCGATATGTTCCGGTGTGTTGGGTGTGTACAAAGCACGTGGTCAAACATAAATGATCTCCCCTCTAAAGAACAGATAACACAGTTCATATAATTTACAGTAAAAAAACATATTTACATCTTATAACATTGCGAACACTTACGCTGTACAGCTGTTCACACGACTCATGTCAAACTCCAACCCAAACCACTCCAGATATTGTGCTCTACAACTACCATTCAACTAATTAATCATCTGTCCACAATTAACACCTAACATGCGTCATGGTAAACTAGTTACCAATTATCCGAATATCGCCAGGGTTACGAGGACGATCATGGGTGTATCAAGTTGGGACAAGCAGTGGGCACAGTTCAGCGACTACCCTCCTTTACGTGCATCTCAACCTTTTTGGTCTGATTCTCACACGCTGCATATGTTCCCGCGTGTTTTGATCTAGTGTGGCTCTTAAAGTGACAGTGCTACATTTGTTAAACAAGGAAGCCTTCACTACAAGCATCTAAGTAAGGTTCACCTGGTTACATATACATATATATATTATTATTATATTTCATATAAGACACTCAGTGAGAATAGTCTGTTTGTGTTTACACTATAGCAACAGCTGTGAGTCTCAGGTGCCAAATTGTTTACATTTTCTTTGCACAAAACCCAATTGTGAAAGGGCTTAAATAAGTTGTTTTACAAGTTCTACTGTTTATAAGGAATAAAGTGGTATCCTTTTTGTAATACCATACTGAATTCCATCTTTTTAAAAGCTTTTTTTCTTTGCTTATTTGCATCATGTTCAATTGCACAATATCGCAACAAATTGCATTGTATCGTATCGGATCGCATTGATTTGAACTTAATGTGTATCGAATCGTATCACATCGTGACGACGGTGAAACATATCGCATCGTATCGCCAGAAAATTCCATGTATCGTTTAAGTATCGCATCGCTGGCAGTGGATCGAGATGTGTATCGAATCGTCCTCAGTGCTGAGATTCACATCCCTAGTCCAGCATTGTTTTAGTATGTTTGCCAGTGGTTTCGATTGCTTTTTGTAGTGTCGTTCATAGTGTAGTAAGATTTAAATGGGACTTGACAAACAGTGACAGCTCCATCACTGGACTACACAAGTGGATTTACCTGACTTGGTCTGTAAAAATAAAGATCTGTCATAAAAATACATATATTCACTAATATTTATAATAAATTGGCAGCACAGTGGTCTGCTAGTTGGCACGTCCACCTCACAGTGCAGAGGTCATGGGTTCGATTCTAGGTCCCGGCCTGTCTGTATGGAGTTTTCATGTTCTCCCTCTGCTTGCATGGGTTTTCTCCAGGTGCACCTGTTTCCTCCCACATTCCAAAAACATCCATGGTAGTTTGGTTGAACGCTCTAAATTATCCCTATGTGTGAGCGTGAACGGCTGTTTTGTCTGTGTGCCCTGGCATAGGCTCCAGAACGCTCACGACCCTGGTGAGGATAAGCGGCTCAGTTAATGGATGGATGCATAAAAAATGAAAAAGTTAAAGAAGAGTTGAAAGAGGAAAAAAAACTAACATAATTCTAAAATAAGCACAAAAAGAAAAGGAAATAAAATAGGCTCCAGCAACCCCCGGGCCCCTAGTGAGGATGAAGCGGTTCAGAAGATAAATGAATAAATGAATGAAAGAATGAATAAAAGAAAATGTCAAAAGTCAAGAAAATATGAGACCCAAACCAAAAGAGTCAAAAATCTACATTTACTAACGAAACGTGCATGGTTTTAAAGCCATAATTTTCCTATTGGGTTCTATAGAGAAGTACATTTATTCAATGAAATTACGGTACTCTAGAGAACGACAAAAACATAATTGTAAATGTTGTTTATAAAATAACAGTTAAATCCAAACGCAAACAGAAAGAAAATAAAGAGTAACATGAAAAAAGAAAAACAACTTAAAATGATGGAAAGATTCTTAATTTTAAAAAATACAAAAAAATATAAAAAGTCAAAATTAATTAAAATACACTTCAAAAATAACCCACAAAAAGGAAGAAAATAAAAACGAATCTGTAAAAATGCAAAATAAATACATTGACATGAAAAAAGGAAAGTCGAGAGTAAAACATTTTTTATGGGTGACGTTTGACCATCAGTGGCTGGTTCTGTGACGCCAAGACGTTGTACACGTGATTTCCACTAAGTGGCGTTAATGCCACGACTTAAATGCAACCGTAGCCATACTTGAAACATAATGTGCCTTTAAATCCTTACCTATCTCAAATAAATCAAGCGTTGTATTTCATACACGTGAATTTAAGTCTATAATAATTATGTAAACAAATATAATTGTCTTCCATACATCCTCATAAAATGTAGTTTTGAAATGCTTCGCATGTCAAACCACGTGATCACAGACCTGAAAACCTCACAGTGAGCGTCCAGATTCTAGCCAATCACGCAGTTGGCGTTCGCACAGTGAAATTTGCATGACATCGTGTATAAGATCACTGGCTCCTCTGTTTTTTCCTCATTCGACCCCAACATGCCCGAGCCAGCTAAGTCTGCCCCCAAGAAGGGCTCCAAGAAAGCTGTCACAAAATCCGCTGGGAAGCCTAACAAGAGGAGAAAGAAGGGGAGGAAAGAGAGCTACGCTATCTACGTATACAAGGTGCTGAAGCAAGTGCATCCCGACACCGGCATCTCATCCAAGGCCATGAGCATCATGAACTCGTTCGTCAACGACATCTTCGAGCGAATCGCCTCCGAGGCTTCCCGCCTGGCTCACTACAATAAACGCTCGACCATCTCATCCAGGGAGATACAGACCGCCGTGCGGCTTCTTCTGCCGGGTGAGCTGGCCAAGCACGCCGTGTCTGAAGGCACTAAGGCGGTTACCAAGTACACCAGCTCCAAGTAGCCTAGTAAGCCTACCCCGGTATCAACATAACCCAAAGGCTCTTTTAAGAGCCATCCAAACCTTCAAGAGTCGGTCTTCCTCGGTACTATTGGTGAAAGTTGTACGTTACAATTACAAGCGATTTCTTTGTGGCTTGTAGTGGAAGAAATCTCAAATTTCGTAGGCAAATGTTATAATACATTTAATTTCTAAGCACCTTTCAAAACACTCAATGACACCTTACAGTCAAAACAAGAAAGATAAATAAATTTAAACTGAGTATGCGATTTTAAATAGGTGGGTTTTGAGATGTGATTTGAATGTGGGAAGAGAATCAATATTTCCGATTTTTGGTGGGAGTGAGTTTCAGAGTTTGGGAGTAGAGCGGCTGAAAACTGCACCACATCGTCCTGAGACGGGCCGAGGATACACAGGGGTGGAGGGAGGATGAAGACGCGAACGAATGTCGTATAGTCCGAAGCCGACACTGGCTAGTAGCCGCTGGGAAGCCTGTAGCCAGTGGCTACATCGCTGTCGTGAGGAGCATTAGCCGACCTGGGCAGACCGGCTAACACGCGGCCGGCGGGAGGACGACCAAAACGAGGCGATGCCCGGAAAGTAGTGTAGCGCAGGTGGGGAGCCCGACCACCGGAAGCGGAGCCCAAGAAGCCCCGCCACCGAGCACTGCATCTGGCTCTCCACGGGCAGACGGAGGAGCGACAGGACGATCCACAGCAGAACGGCCCAGACACAGGCCCCGCCGACCCCCACCACGGGGCGCAGAGGGGCGGAGAAGACACGGGCCCCCGTCCGACAGCCGAAAAGGCAGGACGCCGCGAAAGCGTGACCGAGAACAACTGTGCGACGATCGACGGCCCAAAACCACAATGAATTGTGACAGTTTAGGGTTTTTCTTATGACGAAAGTAAACCGTAAAAACGCTTAAAAATATTAAATTGTTTTTATATTTGAGCATTATATTCTTTTGTTATAGTTACCTAAATTATATTCTGTTTAATTGTTGAAAGATTCTTATGTTACTTGCGTCCGATTTGTTAAAGAGAAGCGGGAAGTGTTCTCGTTTATCCGTTTGGAGGGGCAGACGTTTTTTCCCCCCCTTCTCCTTTCAATAAACTGCATTAAAGGATTCCATCTCTCCTTGTTATTCGTAAAGTTGAGCCATCCACTGAAAAATAACGAAACCCTCAACTTACACTTAATACTCATCACCAAAGTAAGTGTTCTCTTAGAATGTGTTTAGTGGCCCTTAAAAGGGCCTTTGGATTGGATCACCAATGGACGGCTTAAGCGTTTAACCACCGAAGCCGTAGAGAGTGCGCCCTTGTCTCTTGAGAGCGTACACCACATCCATGGCAGTCACGGTCTTCCTTTTCGCGTGCTCAGTATAGGTGACGGCGTCACGGATGACGTTCTCCAGAAAAACTTTGAGCACACCGCGCGTCTCCTCGTAGATAAGTCCGGAGATTCGCTTGACTCCACCGCGCCGAGCCAGACGGCGGATAGCGGGCTTGGTGATACCCTGGATGTTGTCACGAAGAACTTTGCGGTGACGCTTAGCTCCTCCTTTCCCGAGACCTTTGCCACCCTTTCCTCTGCCAGACATGTTTCTTTAGTCGCTCGGAGTACTCAATATAAACAACTGTTTTTGGCGAAGTGGACTTGTATTGCAGGACTGCGGACCTGAGAGAGGACCATTTATCTCGGGAAGGAGAGTTGGGGGAGGACCGTCACTCCGCAACCTGCCCCCACCACTTCAGTCACCACACTACTTCCTTCCTTGAACATTTACATTAGAATATATTCGAACATTAGACGTTACATTGGAACTAGTTGTACTTTTTATCGTTTATGAGGTCATGGCAAAAGTTGATCAACACTGCTTATCCTTGGTGGACGGCTGCTCGGTGATGTCGGCGATTGGCAAGCTGAAGCGGGGAAACGGTTGACCAATCAGCGAAGAGATATTAACCCCGTGCTCTGATTTTGGTTCTTTCACATTTTACTGCTCTTTTTTGCTTTCAAAGGAAAGTCGTCAGCGTTGATGTGATCGTTCGAATTTCTCTTGAGGGATTATAATGACAATATTCACATTTTTAAAATAATTTAAACAAGAGTAGGTTGGAGTTTTGATACATAACATTCCGATAGATATTTGAAATACTTGGAAATATGCTATAGCTATGCTAATTTTCAGGTCAGGGCGAGGGGTCACAAACTGCAGCCAAGTTTGATATCAAGTATACTGAATTGGCAAAATAGGATAATTAATAAATACAAAGCCAGATGCTGGCAAGTGTATGGCCACTAAGATGCTATATTCAGCCTTGAACATGTATACTGTATACAGAAGTTACAAGTGCAGTAATCCCTCGGTTTTCGCAGTTAATGGGGACCAAAACCACCCGCGATAAACGAAAATCCGTGAAGCGACCAAGTAACATACAGGTAAAAAAAAAAAGAATTTAAGTCCGCAAAAAGTCTGTGAGAAGCAGCAACACAACAGCGAGTCACATAAAGCAACATATACAGTACTGTACTCCATGCATATGAAAAAAAATATGAATATGTTTGAAAAAATCTGCAATGCACCGAATCCGCGATAAATGAACCACGAAATAGCAAGGGATCGCTGTGTTTCATTTTTTCTTCTTCTTAAAGTTAAGCTGTCCCCAAATTGTAACATTTTCAGCACTTTATATGCTTTTTTTCATTTAAGTATTGTCCTCTTTCAGTAAAAGTTTCCCCAGAGAGGCTTTGTTTCAGTTACAGCACTTTATATGGATACAATCCAGTAAGCCAGGTCTATATGCTCAGGTTCAGGTTATTTAGTGTTTCATAGAGTTCATGTGGACAAACTTTGTGCTACTAACACACGACTCAACATACAACATCAAAAGTTGATCATACTCATAAATTATATAAAACGCTTTGTAAATTCAATTGAAGACCACCGGAAAATATTCAGCCTTCACCAATATGAACAATGCCATGATTTTGTCTGTAGCGTGTTGTGATATACCTGTTGTGTGGTGTACTTTTCATCTGTCGGAATCAAATGATGTGTCGTTCGAAATAAGTTGCCATCCCTCCTGTTCTCAATAGAACATTGATGACTTTGCTCAATAAAGCTTTGGAAACACATAGACATTACATAAAGTGCATTTAACTGCTTTTTAAAAATTCTGCTGCTCATTTTTTTTTACAAATGCATCAGGAATCCTTTGATGACATTGCTTCAAAATTGTGCTTCGGCGATTGTAATCGTTCTGCTAATGTCACGTGACCAATTACGTTCGAGGCATTTGCATCACAGTTTTATGACCGTAAATGTTATTTGGTGCCCGCTGAGTAATCGCCAAACTATTAATTCGCGTGTACGCTTTGATAACGACCAGTGAAAGGAACGTACAACGTTAGCGGTCATTTTGATTTTGCTAGTGATGTGTCGTTCGCGAACGAGCCGGTTCCCAGAGCCGGCTCTTTGAAGTGAACGATGGGAGCCGTCTCCCACCTCATTGGGAGCCGGAAGGGGAGGGTTACACACACACGCGCGCTGCAGTTGAGAGAAGGGGGAGAGGTTACAGAAGAGACACACACAGCAGCACACTGAGCAGCACGCGAACAATACAGACGAGGAGACGAGAGAGCTCGTTAGTGAAAAAAAAACACGGTGGAAAGTGGAATGGTGAGAAAATGGATAGGAAACGCAGTGAAATATGGACTCATTTCAATTTAATTGATAGATCAAAGGCAGCGTGTAGACTGTGCAAGGTTAAAATATCCTTACTTATGTTGTTTTACTGTAAATAGTTAAAAGCCTATAAATATACACAGAGATTGGAACTTTTTGACGACCTTGTTTTGAGATGGGTCTTGGTACTTTGTTTTTATTTTTGTAGCACTCCATGTTGAGTATGTTCAGAAGAATATAAATAAAGCCATATAAATAATAAATATTTGATATGTCTATTTTTTTGCATTAGTACTTCATTTTACACATATTACGTTATTTTTGGTATTAATTTAAGCAACAAAAAAAACTGAGGAGCCATTTGGGATCCGAAAGATCGGCTCTTTTTAGGGAGCCGATCCAAAAGAGCCAGCTCTCTAAAAGGAGCCGGAATTCCCATCACTAGATTTTACCAGAGTAAGGTTGGCTTAAAGTGGCTTGCGGCATCTGAAATCCTACGGGCATTCAAATTGAGCCACAAAGTATCTATAATCAATACATCATTGATCTCACCCTGTTCTGGGTAACTTTGATAGAAACGTGAACACGAAGGTGTGTGTGTGGTCCTCAAAATGACCTTTGACTGTTTAAGATGCTGATTAAACACTTTAACCGCCGAAGCCATAGAGAGTGCGTCCTTGTCTTTTGAGAGCGTACACCACATCCATCGCAGTAACAGTCTTCCTTTTGGCGTGCTCAGTATACGTGACGGCATCACGGATTACATTCTCCAGGTAGACCTTGAGTACACCGCGGGTCTCCTCGTAGATGAGCCCCGAAATTCGTTTTACTCCCCCACGGCGAGCGAGACGGCGAATGGCGGGCTTGGTAATTCCGTGGATATTGTCACGCAGGACTTTGCGGTCACGTTTAGCGCCTCGTTTAGCGCCTCCTTTTCCGAGACCTTTGCCTCCTTTGCCTCTGCCCGACATCGTGGATATTCTTGTTTAATCGCCTTATGATGCCTCCCGCTTTATCAGCTATTTTTATAAATCAAGACTGCGGACCTGAGAGAGGACATCTGACCCAATTCAGCCCGAGTAAACTTAGCAGCCCTTCCCCCGCCTTGACCGAACTGAAATAGACCTTTCTCAGTAGTGAATCGCTAATGGGGGTAGTGGTACGTTGACGTTCGCCTGACTTGTGCGCGAGCAGCATTGTCTCGATTCCCACTCAGTGACGATATGAAATGAAGGTGTGTATGGTTACTCGTATGGAAACAATCCCAAAGTAAAACAATTCTGCCACTCCATTCAGAACAAAGGCTGGTTTATGCTTTTATGAGCAATTCTGGCGAGCTGCTCCGTATTTCAGTGAATGCGTGCATGTGTGCTGGTGGTCGGGCAGATACTAGGCAGTGGTCTGCTTGCTGCTAAGTTATTATGGAAGATGGCACAACAGAGGAGGGGAGGAAATCAAAGTATGTCTGCTCCGAGTTGGTATCAATAATTACTTGTACCAATCCATCCAACACTAAGAACGCCTATGAGAGTGTCAAGCTCATTTTCATCCAAGGCTGCATACTGCAACAGTTATGATTTCCCTACATGGGCCCATACAAACATCAAAACAAAACTATTTCCACAGCCAAAAAATTGCACCTGCATTTCATTGTGGTTACACATTTAACAAATGTTAAATCAGAAGGGATGTCAAATTTTAAACGTCTGCAAGGACAGGATTTAGTTGAGAATTAAACACGAGATTTATAATTTTGAGATGTTAAAATCTGTACATTGAACAAGAAACGTCTGACTATAGTAGCTTAATCCCCAATTTAGTTGAAATTACGAAATAAGGTTGACTAGACTCACTAATGTTGGACAAGGCATCGTCAGTATACAATCACGTTTTATTTCAAAGTTGAGGAATATAACTCATTACGGAACAAATAGGTGGCTCTGAAAAGAGCCGTTTTATGGCAGTTGTAGATGACGGCTTTTACTTAGTCTTGGCTGCCTTCTCAGTCTTCTTAGGCAAGAGAACTGCCTGGATGTTAGGCAGCACGCCACCCTGGGCGATTGTGACGCCGCCGAGAAGTTTGTTGAGCTCCTCGTCGTTGCGGACGGCCAACTGCAGGTGACGTGGGATAATTCTGGTTTTCTTGTTGTCGCGAGCCGCATTGCCAGCCAATTCCAAAATCTCAGCGGTCAAATACTCGAGAACAGCCGCCAAATAGACAGGAGCCCCAGCACCAATACGCTCGCCATAGTTGCCTTTACGGAGAAGCCTGTGGACACGTCCCACTGGAAATTGAAGTCCAGCACGCGAAGAACGCGTCTTCGCCTTAGCTCTAGCTTTCCCGCCGGTTTTCCCACGACCAGACATATTCACACAAGTAGTGTTGAGATGCGATTCACAAATGTAACAAGGCCTGTTACGCACAAGACGTCTTATATAGAGGCCATTGCGGCTCACTGATTGGTCAGCTGAAGCAGGGATTTGGTTGTCCAATCACCAGAGAGGTGTACCCTTTTCAAAAGGCTGATGTCATGGTTTATATGGATACTATACGACATTAACTAAAGTCTTCAACGCCATAAACAATACACACCAGTTCACTTCACATGATATTATTGTAATGCCGTTATGTTTAAAATCAAATTGCGTTATACGTGTGTGAGTTAAATACAGTGACATTAAAATTAAAATGAAATGCATGTTTTTTAAAGGAACGCTGCAAGCACTATTAACATCGAGTATGGCTGGCTGCCATTATAATTAAGTTAGCCAACAACATTACTTATCTTGTAAAAATACAATATTTGTGGTAATTTTGCCAGTTTTGTCTGCCTCTAGGCATGTGGATTTCTGTAATCTTTAGCTTGTGGTATGCATGGGGTTATTTTCATATACTGTAACCCGGTAACATCCCAAGTGAATTAAAATTTTAGAACACTTAATTTCACTGACCCAGGTTTGGATAAACAGTTGAGAAACTGGCTGTCTGGATGGAAAATTTCACTGGTCAACAGCAGAATTTAATCAGATGGCTTTATGTGTCCCTAAAACTGATTTTAATGCTTTAAAAAGCTCTTGAACTTTACATACATGTTTGTTTTTCAAGTATGACCCTGAAAAGCTTGCACAATACATATATGTCTTGTAATTTATATAAAAAAATATTGTAATTTATCATTTATACAAGATATCCCAAGTGTGGGACAAATAAAGGATATCTTATCTTATACCACATTAAAAAATCCACCTGCTGCTGAACCTAAAGTTTAACTAAATATATTGCTAAATATATGCTAGAGAGAAAAAAGTAAGATAACATTTTCTTGTCCCACACTGAGGAAATGTGCAGCAAAATTGGGGGGTTGGCGAAATAAATTTTTTGTCTACCTTTTTGTCCCATGCCAACATGAGTACTGGGATTTAATTTTTTTTTCTATTTTGGCTTCAATTTATTAAGTCTGTAGCCTAGCAGCAGTTTGTTTACACATTAACCAAAAAATAAAATGGGGACAATATTGAATCATCGACTGCCAGGCTCTGACTGTCCGATTCATTTCTAGGAGATAGTTGTTGTAAAACAGCTTCTATATACACATTGAAATTGAAACAAATGATTCCCGAAATGTTTAATTGTTAAGGAATTATTCCGCTAGAAGTAGTAGTAGAACATTGTTGAATTTCATCTTGGTATGAGAACTATTGACACTAGTCTCTCTCCTGAGAATCTGCTGAAGTAGTTAAAACAAAGAATGTACTGTGAAGTTTAGAGCCCATTTCCCTTTGGGTAATTAACAGCCCCCCGAGGGTTTTTATTGCCTCCACTTCCTCATAAAAGTCCCTGAAGGCTCTCAAGTGCCCTCAAAGAGGAACCCTAATCTCAAGATCTGTGACCAGCAGCAGTGGTCTATACTTTGTCATCATATCAAAATCGAACTTTGCTTGATCTTCCTTATTTCTGCTTTTTACTTGGTTATGGTGTTGTTCCTTCCTGTTGGTTGTGTTTGTTCAGACACTGAAAGAAACAATGTACAAATGCGGTTGAAGGTATTTCCTGCTCAATGTTATTACAATCAACTTTAGTGCCCTCGACCCCCACCACTTCTGGGGCCCCCCTCCGCGGGACATGTTTTAGAGGAGCTGTTATCTCCGGTATCTGTGTTCCTGCCATCGCACCAAATGGGGGGTAGTGGTGGTCTGGTCTCACCTCACCGCTCCTGGCTTCCTGCGGCCACACCGGGTCAGATGACATGTTACTTTCTTTGTTTCGGGATTTGCATGAGAGGCGTACCTCCCCGCCTCTCATTATCATATTGTCTCTATATAATCTCATGTATGTGTTTCTTCGGGGCTTCCTGATGAAATCGGAGACTCACAGGAGCCCGAATCGATTCGTGTTGCGTTGCGATAAACTGAAGAAAAGACTACGTGGTGTTGGGTCTTCTTCCACCTTATAGAGAGATAAAAGAATCTGTAACCAAGGAAGGGCCAAGAGCAAATTGACAGCTCCCATTCCTCAACATTAATATTTGTTTTGAAGTTCTAATCATGAGCAACTTATTTTTAAAAGTAAAAATCAAATGAGGCAAAGTTCAATGAAAGGAAGAATTTTATTACATTTTTGTGCAGTTGCTCCTGAGTAACGCCTGGGGCATTTTTTCTCATCACTGTGCCCTTGGAGAGAAAAACAAAAAAAACCATTGACAATATGCCTGGGGTGTCGGGCTAGCATTTTATACTTGCCAATAAAATGCCCCAATTCTGCCCCGGCTTTTAATAGTGTAATAACATAACGTGAAATATCACAAAAGCACGTAAAGGTCATTGGTGCACACATCCTCAATTCCCGTGAAACAGAAAAATCGACGATGCTGGCTCCAGGACCAAAATACAGTATCAGACCAATAATTACATTAATCCAAGGTTGGGGCAGGGGTAAACATGCTTGAAGATACATTTCAGAATCAGCAATCTCATTGTGCAGAAAAAAAGACACTAATGTTATTCATAATTGTGACTGGCAGTAAATATTTTGTACATTTCATTCGAGGTAAGCAGAGTATCTTTTAAATTTTACTTAGCACATTGATAGTGTTATATGTGTCAAGGTTGCCACCAAAAATGTTCACTCTCAAGCGGGGATGTGCGTGGCTCTGAAAAGAGCCTTTGGGTTGTATTGAGACTAATGGAAGAGCAGCCGACTACTTAGAACTGGTGTACTTGGTAACGGCCTTTGTGCCTTCGGAAACGGCGTGCTTGGCCAGCTCACCGGGCAGAAGAAGGCGCACGGCGGTCTGAATCTCCCTGGAGGTGATGGTTGAACGTTTGTTGTAATGAGCCAGGCGAGAAGCTTCAGAGGCGATTCGCTCGAAGATGTCGTTGACGAACGAATTCATGATGCTCATCGCCTTAGATGAGATGCCGGTGTCGGGATGCACCTGTTTCAGCACCTTGTACACATAGATTGCGTAGCTCTCCTTCCTGGTTCTCTTCCTCTTCTTACCGGGCTTACTTGCAGACTTAGTGACGGCTTTCTTTGAGCCCTTCTTGGGCGCGGTCTTTGCGGGTTCCGGCATTGTGGGCAGTCAGGGGGTAAACTCCAAATGACTGACGGGACGGCCGTTCATTCGGGGTATTTATAGACAAATGATGCAAATATGCCTGTGAAATCGCCCTTCGCCGATTGGCTGACACCATCTGCAGCGCTCGCTCGAATGCGTCGTTGGGTTTTCTTTGGTTGAATGCCTGCGGACCTAAAGGAGGATAGGTAATACAATTTGGAGACGAACTCGTTGACCCCTGCGTATGAGTTCGTGAAGGAAAAATCTTTGTTCTATTTTTTAAAAATAAATGTAATCGATATTTCACCGGGTGTTATCAAGAAAATGTAGCGGTTATTGTAACGTTACTATAATACGATAAAATCACAATGATTTGATCAAATTATAGTAACGTTCCAAAAGTCCGCGTTTTTCCTGCATTGATATCTTGAACAACAAGCTGTTACAATAAATGTTTTTGTTTGTTTGTTTTTTAATTACACTTGCCTACATTCGTTTGTAGATCTCAAACAATTTAGTCACAGAGCAAGGACCCGTCACAGTAGATCAAATATGTACAATGGTTGTTTTCTTTAGGCAGATTTCTAACTGTGGCAATTGTATCATTTGTCAAATCCAAGGAATGCCCAATGAGCCATTGTTCTGAGGATAAGACACAGTATTTAATAAGCGACTGTTCCAAATATTAAGGAGGTTTGGGCAGCCATGCAAAGCATGGGATGAAATATGAAGATAAATTACATAACCCTATGAGACTGAGACAAGTCGTGCCCCCGTTCCCAAAAATAACAGTTTCAAATTATTATTTGTTACTTAATTGTATGAAACTGTTGAATTCCGGATGTGCCATGTCACGCCATGAGATTACTGTTGACAATAAAACCATAGTCAAAAAAATCACTGTGTTCTCAGGAGAACTTTGACCAGGTGGTGCTCTTCCAAGGTTTCCCTGATTGTGTTTTGTGTGCTTGTGTGAACCCTTGCTCTGTATATATTTGTTGTATTTATGTTTTGTGTTCAAATAAAGCTCTTTAACAAGCAAAAGGTTGTGAAAATCTTTATTGTGTTATCACTTCACGGTGATGTCAATGCATCACATTATGTGCGTCTTTTATTTTTAACATCTTGCCTCTGTGATGTTTATCTTTTCTTCCTTGCATTTCTTCACATGTTTTATATACATATTCAATTTATACAATATTATGAATGATGCATTCTGAATGTTTTGGTCCTTATTCCAGGATGCTTATTGGGAGGTTGGGCAAAACGCTGGTCCAAAAATGGACATAACGCATCCGCATCTTCTGTCTTACATAGCTCTTGTCCATCTTATTATTGATCTCCAGGTATTGGTGTCCATTGGTAAATTTAGGCCAGGTGGCGGGTACGCTCAAGTCTCCATTGTTGGGATCCCTGTGGACATAAAGAAACCATCACAAGCAAATGAACTGGGGACTCGATTACTTTCATTTTTTTCATGCACTTTTTTTGTATTTTGGTCACAAGAAGTACCCAGTTTTGGCAAAGTTGGTCCAGTAGGCAATCATATAGCGAGCAAGATCACGGTGGCGAGGCCAGTATCCCAGCGGTGTGGTGAGAGGCTTTCCAAAGACGTACTGTAGGTCATCCGCGTGGTCAGCACCCACCCAGCTAGGATATGGCCTTCCGATGCCAGCCATACGGTTGGGCTCAGAGAAGAGATAGGAGTAGGTGCGACCAGATCTTTTGTGAGAAAAGAAAAACAAAATTGTTGTTAAAGTGCTTTTAAATTGTAATTGCAACTCAAATTGAATCCCAAGCAAAATTCACGAACTGTGACAAATTTCTTTCAATGCATCCACAGTGATGACTTGAGATGCGAGAAACGTGATTTACAAGTTTTGTGGAGATACAAGCCGTCCTTTGGACGTTGCTTTTCCAGTGCTTTTCGCTAAGTTGCAACCCGTTAAGCAATGGATATTTGAACACAAACAGTGGAGCAACACAGACAGACAATGCGGCAACACTGTAAGTCATATATTCTTTATCCTTCGCAAAAAAATGACTTATATAACGGCTGCATGTGGATTCACTTGTGAATTACTCTGTGTTATGCCTTTTGTATATATTATACTGCCGCCAGGTAGCCAACCCGTGCACACCAGAAGGAGCAGCACAATGTCTGTGGAATTGAAGCAAAAAAGGTGGCAAAATTTGTTTCATTCTTTACATTCGATTTCGTTTGGTAATGATCTTACGTTTTATAAAGTAAAATATTATGGAGTAATTTTTTCTTTTTAAAATGTACACTCCCATTTTTTTTCACAGTGGGAATGAATTATAAAGACGTAAATTATAATGGACAATAACAAGTTAAAAGCAAAACTGTTTGCTCACTTAGCATTAGCAGCATGAAGGTAAAGGGCAGCCTGTGTAGGAACCAAGAAGATGTAATCTGTTCCAATATCCACAATTGTTCTCTTTATGTCCTCCTTGCTGGGATTGGATGCCCATGTTGAAGTGTACGTGGAGTATGCTTCATTCAGACCGGCCTTGCCCTTCTCTCGAGTATATGAAGCCAGCAGCCGCTTCATGTCCTCACTGGCAATAGGAGGATGCAAGAAGAAAAGTGATGTCAATTAAAGCAAAAAAAAAAACTAACAAAAAACCTGACAGAGGTCCTGAAATACATGGACAGTCACAGGATTTGGATGCCCTATACCCCACCATCATGGATTTGAAATAGAGTTTTTGACAATAAAAAGGTGATTTACCACAAATGAATGACATCCATTTCGGCAGATGATGTTAATTTTCAGGGTCTCAAAACTGACATTTGACATGAGTGCAAATATAACAGAGTGAAAATGTTATTGGCAAATTATTTTCTAAATCAGCTGCCCCTAGACAAATACTTTGCGACCTCATTGTGTATTCCAATAACTGCAGCAAATCCTTACATGGGCGTGTCTACAAGGTGGGAGTTGATTGAAGGGACATCGATTGCAGTGAAAAAATGTCCATCCATGTCATTTACTCCTGCAATGTAGTCGATATCAGCGGCATTGTGGAACAACTTGGAAGGTGCATCGGGCAGGAAATCCCCATCAATTACAGCTGACAGGACCAAGTTGTTTACGAGGGGGGCTGAAGGAAAGAGAAACACTTTAGACACTTTACCTTCAAACTATATGTAGCTACGTGTAGCTTTCCAACTTTAAATTAAAATACACAGTGTACAGTATAAGAATATTATTTCTGATCATTGATTCAAATTAAAAAAAACAACTGTCTTTTTTTCAGCATTGAAATAATCAGATTCATTCCTTTCATGGCCCAATTCAATGACTTGCTTATGATTGATTGACTGATTTTGATCGGTTTGTGTTCTCTGGCTTTGCCCCAAGAGTGGAATGCACCACGAAACACACGGTGACCCCACTGGGATTTGGCAACTGGTCTTGAGGCCATGATTAATCAACCAGTTAGAAAAAGTGCACTTTAATTAAGACTTTCATGCACTCTGTAACCTGACAACATGATAAGATGCCCACTGTAGTAACCGCTGTCCTTGAAAGGGTTGCCGTAATTGTGGTACTAAAATCTTGTGATAACCTCTGTGGCAGCATAATCTCATCTCATCTCATCTCATCTTCCGTACCGCTTGATCCTCACTAGGGTAGCGGGGGGTGCTGGAGCCCATCCCAGCCGTCTCCGGGCAGTAGGCGGGGGACACCCTGAATCGGTTGCCAGCCAACCGCAGGGCACTCATAGACGAACAACCATCCACGCTCACACTCACACCTAGGGACAATTTAGAGTGTTCAATCAGCCTGCCATGCAAATTTTTGGAATGTGGGAGGAAACCGGAGCACCCGGAGAAAACCCACGCAGGCCCGGGGAGAACATGCAAACTCCACACAGGGAGGCCGGAGCTGGAATCGAACCCGGTACCTCTGCACTGTGATGGCAGCATAATATATATAAATAAATGAAATTCAAGGAATGCCCAAGGCCAGCAAGCCAAAGGCTCTTGAAATTAGAAGTGTGTGTTTGGTGACTTTCGAAATAAAATAACTTTGGATTGAATTCTGCTTGCTTGTTGATCTACTTAATGTATCAAGTAAGGCAGAATATGGCCACCAAGAGTGAATCAGCAGGAAGTGATGTGAGCTGGGTTCTTTACCATCTGGTGAGGCGGACAAATTGAGAGGGCCAGCTTTTGTGAGGAGCACGGGATCGGTCATCTTCAAACAGGCGGCCATTCGGTCATCAGTGGGACAGTTGACCTTAAGAGCAACCTGAGGAGAGCGGCGAAAATCATTCTGTCACTGTTTTACAGCCAGAAAAACAAAAATGACAGAAAGGAGTTATGTGTACCTCTTCTGCGATTTTGCGGGGGTTCTTGATGATCCCCCAGGGGCAAAGAGCAACGCCACTTTGGGAGATGGCTCTCTTGATGAGGCCTTTGTTGTGGGGAGTGAGGGTCTGTGAATGGACACATGTTAGAATTATGACTTCTAGTGTATTCTTTTCGGTGTAGGAATCCACATGACGAGTGATGAATGTTATTGGGTTGCTTGATGATGATGTGCTGCCTCCGTGAGTGGAAAATACGATGCGGCCGATCACAGGAGTGGAGGGTGGCATTTGTACTGGCTCGTTTGCATATGACTGGACTGCCATTATTTCAAAAGTGCTGTGGAATTCGTCGTCCTTGTGGTATTTTGATGAAAGCTCATACACTAAGACACCAGGGAACGGTTTTAATTGAAAAATTCTCCTGTAATATGGGAATTATGCGACAGTAAAAGGCAGACAATGCTGCATTGATACAATAAATGAGAGGTGGATGAGTGATATTGAGAAAAAAATAATAATAAGATCAAGAATTAAACTATTCTCGAAGGGAGATTAATGCCGCATTTCATAAATAATGGACCAGCGTTGTCTTATAAATCTGAACGACAATTACTGCATATTCAGTCACCGTAAATGTAAAGTTTGAAGTTGTGTGTTGCTTTGTAGCAGATTTAGCACTGGCGTGTACTGTGCCTGAAAAAAAAAATCAATATAAATATAATATTATATAATATATAATATGATATAAAATATAAAAAAATATAACTGGTCAAGTTAAATGGCCCACGATTTATTACAATATGAAATTTTAAACTTCCCATTTTGTGTTACATTTTTCAAATGTTCACTCTATACTGACAAATATTTCTGAACCCACACCTTGAAAAAAATTCCACTTTTGCTAGCTAGTAGTTGAGAATTACTGGATGCATTTGTTCATGAAAAGATGCGAGTGAAAGACAAAAAAGTAAGCATCCCACCTGGAAGCTCACGCTAGCGCCACCTGCAGACTCCCCAAAGATAGTTATGTTGTCTGGGTCTCCTCCAAATGAGCGGATGTTCCTGTGAACCCAGGCAATGGCAGCCTGTTGATCCCAGAGACCGTAGTTCCCTGTAAAAGGCCATACAAAAAGGATTTGAAAATGTTTTTCTAATTTTGCGCTGCATTCTGCACTGTGAGGCCGACATGCTAACCAATTGACCATCACATTGGTCTAAATTTGACAGTATTAAAAAAAAAAGTCAAGTTCAAACATTGTGACCGCAATGGCGATGAAATCATTTATTAGCAATTAATTTGCTAGCCTGGTAGCACTTAAATCTGTACCCAAGCAAGAGTTCACTTTTCCAAATGGTATCTGACCCTGCTCTAATGCCTCAAGAAGAAGAAAAATCACCACCTAGTACCTGGTAAACTTGAGTCTCCAGTGCTGAGGAAGCCCAAAGTTCCCACTCGGTATCCCAGAGTGACCACTATGACGTTTCCTCTATCTGCAATCTCCTGCCCATCGTAGAGATAATTATTCAGGAAGTTAGCACCCATCGACCCTCCAGCTAGGAAGCCGCCTCCATAGATCCAGACCATGACCGGAAGATTCGTTGACACTAGCAAGTAAAGATAATTGTCATTCACTTGCGTCCTTTACACGAACCAAAAAGTCACCTTGAAGATTTGCTAATTAGGCGTTGGGCGGCCTGTGCACGACGGTGCGTTAGGAGACTTGTTGCTTAGCAAGGGTTTCACTCATGACTTACCCGATCGGCCATGAGGAACCCAGATGTTAAGGTAGAGACAGTCCTCACTTCCTCTCGTGTCAGTCATGAGTAAGGTCAACTGAAGGCACCGCTTCCTGAATTCAGTGGCCTTTAGAACACCTGATTATAGACATGTTAAAGTTAGGACATGGAACCTCTGTGGGGGGTCATTACAGACAGTGACATCCATTTTTTTTGCTTTATTTTATTCCAAAAATTAATTATGGATAATGTTTTTTTTTTAGTTTAGTCTAAATTCACTCAACTCACCGTCCCAACCAGGATGACGCTGTGGTTTCTCAAACCTTCCGGGAATGTCGGCAAACGGAACCCCTTTGAAGATGTCCATATGGTGACGGTACCCAAGACGGATGTTCTCGCCCTCCACCATGCCACCCTCAGTGTACACCACCCCAAGCTAAAGATGCAAATGACCATCAGACATTGATGTATTTTGGAAGTTCGTCAACAGTTAATAATCTCTTCATTTGATTCTGTCAGTCTAGACTAGACTTTCAACTTTCTTTCCCAACCACTGACTCCATTAAATCTAATATATATTATCAAAAAAAAGAAGACATTTTGTCACTTACAGAAGTGGCAGACACCATCTCCAGAAACACAGCAACGGTGACCAAGATCCCCAGCTTCTCCATCATGACCAAACTGAGATCCTCGATGATTGGCCACTGCGCTTTTATAATGTGGACACTCCCCCGGACCCACCTATGAACGTGTGATTTGTTTTCGCTGCAATTGATTAGTGATGTGGGGCAAGGGAAGTTGACACAGCTGTGTTTTTAACTCAAAGTCACACTGCAAAGTTAATCATCACACCCATAGTTCTATGAGAGATTAACAGCATTTCTTCCTATATACATATTTTGATGTCACATTATGCGATTTTATTAATAAACAAATAAATAAACGTTTAGGACGAGGAACCAGATCTAGAATGCATATCAGTCGGACAAAGGCAACACATTTTGCATTTTTCAAGAACTATTTTGTTTAATAATTCGCGGCCCTGGTGTGCAACTGGTTAGCATGTCGGCCTCACAGTGCAGAGGTGCAGGGTTAGATTCTGACTCCGGTATTCCAGTGTGGAGTTTGCATGTTCTTCCCGTGCCTTTGTGGGTTTTCTCCGGGTAATCCGGTTTCCTCCCACATTCCAAAAACATGCATGGCAGGTTAATGGGACATGCTAAATTGTCACTAAGTGTGAGTGTGAGCACGAATGGTTGTTCGTCTCTGTGTGCCCTGCGATTGGCTGGCAACCAGTTCAGGGTGTGCCCCGCCTACTGCCTGATGACAGCTGGGATAGGATCCAGTACACCTGCGACCCTTGTGAGGATAAGAACATGGATGGATGAATTATCAACACTGGACAACAGCAAATTTGGATCAGAGATTGTTTATGTGTCCTTAATGTATTTTTGATGATGATTTAAAAATTGTCTTTACCTTTTCTTTTCTGATGTGTCAGGTTTTTGAGATATTTTCATTTTTTGTTTATAAGTTTGACCTGTGAAAGCTTGTGCAGTATAGATTTTATAGCAGCTGTTGATTTAGGAAGTAACTGGCAGCAAGCATTTTAAATTTGTAATATTTACACTTATGTCAAATGACAGTTTTGTAATTTGCAGCAGAAGGGGTGTGTAAACCTTTCTTTCAAAGCCCCTTACAATGCATAAATGTCAAAAAGTGATTCAATCGTTGGTAGACATCACGAAATACAATTCAGAATGTGTTGTCTGCGCCTTGAATCTTGCACCGTCTTGTCTTTGCGTATTTCTGGGGCGTAGACATCACAGAAGACAATTTAGTGGCTGTTGTGTCACACATGGAAATTATACAGTTTCGCAATGATGTTACGTGCTGTTCGGCGACTATAACATCATTTCTTGTAACCCTAGTGATGGAATAAAGTAACTACACCCACTATGCTTCAGGCTTCTGGCGAGTTGGGAAAAACACGTTTTAAAATCTGTGTCCCAACTTGCAGGAAGTGATGTGTATGTACGGTATTACCAAACATATTACCATCGAGAATATGAATTTTAATAGACTCAGAAAAATCGTTGGAATCTGACCTATAGAAATAAATACACATCAGATTTGCAGAAAATAAGTGAAAATCAGATATTGTTGTACTTTTGTGGTCCAACCAACAAATACTAGCCTAAACAAATATAACCTATAACCTATATAAAATATAACCAACAACAAAAAACGGATTCTCTAACTCTCAGACTTGTGCATTTGTCCACAACTATTTTGCCCCACCTCTCAACTTCTCAGGTTTGAAGGCTGCTTTCTCCAGACTGTGTGTTTCAGTTCCTCCCAGCTGTTCTTAAGGACGCCTCCAGGATAATGACTTAAAACACAGCTAAATACATCTAACAACTCAAGCTAAGACCCACATTTTTCCATCGTGACCTTTCCTGAACCCTGATCTGAATTCTATTGTGGAATGATCTGCAACATGCTGACAACAGACAGCTGGAGCAGTTCGCTAAATAGGAGAGAACCAAAATATCAGTGGGCAGTTGCACAAGCCTCATTGACGAAGAGGAATAATTTGTTTGCTTCAAAAGGTTGGATAAGAAAATGTGAAGTCGACCGTCATTTTTGTCCAGGTCAGTTTAAAGTTTTTTTTTTCAACGCATTGACAGAAACAATTCGATTCATTTATGAATATTAGTTTTCTTTGGGTCAGATGAAAGCAATTTAAACCACACGTAAGCTATGACAAAAAATAAATAAAAAATCAAAGAATGTGGTCCACAATGAATGTGATACAAAACAAGCAACAATGTTTTTATTTCGAGCAGAAGGAAAATAAGATAAATGGTAAGGTATTATCATGTGTTACATATAATCCAGTATTTCTGTCTCCATCTCATTTTCGCTTCCCTCTGATTGCTGATAATCATCCTCCTCCTCCTCTTCATCCTCATAATCATCGCCTTCGTCATCCTCGCCATCATCTTTTGAACTGCTGCCCGTTCGCCTCGGTCGCGTTGAGCTTTTTTGCAACGCTGCGGGAGAAATACTCTTCATCAATGGGCTACAAGTTCAGTCTTTTCAAAATACAAAAGTGCACTTATTGAAATTCATTTCAAAAGGTTCTGCATAGGTTTCCTCAACTTTGTGACACATCTTTTTTTAAAAGCATCTATTAGGTTTTATATCCGTCTGACATTTACTACAACGGACCGATGCTAACGGCATCCCTCCCCTAAGCAGTATTTATACTTGACATATTTAAGACAAAGACTACAGCGGTACACGTGTTTACTTAAATCTTTAATCATAACACATTATACCGTACCGGTATTAAAATTAACCAGCATTGCCCTCTGAGAGAGGTAAAGAGACTCATGTAACAAAGCGTATGAGGGAAAAGTGGTTAGGACTGCACAACTGTCTGTGTTTTATGTTATGTGTTGTTTATTATTTTACTTTATGTTACCTGTTTTGTTAAGCGCTTTGTTACAACTGCTGCTGTTGTGAAAGTGCATATATATATAAAAAAGGATGTATTATATTGGATTGGATTGTGTTGGTGGCGTAAAGGCGGCTCTCACTTTACGCTCTGACGGTGTAGCCGTCGTTCGCCACCAGCTAGCCCCTGGTTAGTTAGGAGGAGACGAAGAGAGACGTGCTACTGCTTTCGGAGAAGCCCAATCACCCAGTGGCGGTTCGCGGGGGTGGGGGGCAACGGGGGCCAGTGCCCCTGTAGCACTGATTCTGGCCCCCCCCTCCGAGCGTAGATTACGCAGTCGCGCCGAGTCGCCGACGCGAAAGGTGGAACCAAAGTGCGTGATTTAACATTCTCATCGGACACTTTAGTCCGCTGCACCACTTAAAAAAGCGGGAAAATGAGAAGCAGTCCGCAGAGAAGGAAATTACCACGACGTGCGTGTGTGCGTGTGTAACGTTTTTAGTCTCCCTTTTTATTTAACAGGATCAATATATAAGACATTGCATTTTAAAAATTGGATAATTATATGCATGTAAAACATCTAGCTTCAGTGTATTTGCAATTTTTGTCCCCGGCAGGCTGGTACCATATCATCCCCTGGCTTGAATATTCTCAACATATGACACGCCGTATTGTTACGCTTGCAGACATTTTAGCCCTCCTAATACTGTTTTCAAATTTCAAATTTCAAAAATAAAAAGTCAAATAAGATTTTGAATCTGTCTTTTTAGCCCTGGGTTGAATGTGACCCCCCCCCCCACCCCCCCGAAGCCCCCCCTCATCAAAACCCCTGGCCCCAGCCCGGCCCCCTCAGTGAAATTGATCCAGAACCGCTCCTGCAATCACCTTCACCTCCCCCGCAGCACACAGAGCAAACACAACAGAGGAGACAGTATGCCAGAGAGTCAACAGCTGGCGAGACACAAGGGAAGGTGCTGGGCGGGGCTACGAAGATGCGCAGCCAATCAGCTAACGGGATGAACCCACTCGGTGCTGTCATTGGTCGACGTCGCACCGGTAACCAATAATATGACTTGAATGAGTGCCCGTTGCATATACTTTACAGCAGAGGTGGGCCAAATCCGGCCTGTGGGCCAAATCTCTTTTTAATCCGGCCCGCCGAAGGTTGGTACACAATTAAGGTTCGATGTCAACGACTGCACTCATTTCATTTGGACTTGTAATGACAGGCATTTCAAACGCCAGGTGGCACAGTTACTTGAAGTTGCAGAGCATAGGGAGGAAGGGGGAGACGATACGGAAGCACCAAGCCAAGCAAATCCCGTTCAATACGACGGAATAATCTACTCTTAAAGTCTGAAAAACGTGCCAAAAAATGCAAAATACTACTTTTTAAATAAAGAAATCCAATTAATATTATGTCGAATTTAGTTCACCCTTTTGATCCAGCCCTCCATAATATTTTCTGTTTCTCATGTGGCCTTATGCAAAAATAATTGCCCACCCCTGCTTTACAGGCATGTAAAAAAAACCTCCGAGTCATTCTGCATTTTTTTTCCTGAATACAGTACTTTGGGGGGAAAAACACGATGTACTGAAGCCCGGATACATGTAGCGCAATATAGCGAGGGATCACTGTATTTGCTTTCAATGCGTACTAATTCCCTTACGGGGTTTTTGCGCTCTGATAACCTTTTTGACAATGGCTGAGATGATGTCCCTCAGCTTGTCCGTGGTGCCCACAGCACACCAGCCATCGCGCTCATCGCACACTTGCTCAGTACCGCTGTTCCGCTTGATGACTTCCTGGATACTGGACGCAGACGAGAAAAAAATCATTCAGTGAATGAATAATGAATAACAATAACAAGGTTGCAGCTATGCAATGGACACTAACTTTACACACACGTCAACAACAATTCTGATGGTAACGATAATGATAAGAACACAGAAAAGCAGAGAAATTGCATTGAAGGTGGTGGCTCAATGCTACCCCGAGGTTCGTGGGGTGCTGCTAGGTCTGATTTAGTTGTTCATGCTACGGCGGTTAGTGCTTCAGTGTTTCCTGAGCTTATGTCCACGCAGTACCAACACAAACGAACTGTTGGAAAAATGGCGAGCAATGTTGCACTACTGGTTTTTAATGCAATGTTTAGTCGTAGCTTGGCGAAACTATTGAAAGTCAAAGTTGACATTGCTGCCGTCACGTTGAGTCGTGACATTTTTATGTCACGGCCCAGTTGAGAAAAGTCCATGCCGTTTGTGGACCGCCAACCATTTTTCCCCATTGCTTTTAAATTGACAGTTTTAAAGCACTGGTACTGACAACAAAGATGTTGATTGATTGAACAATTCATGAACATAGATTTTTTTTCATTCATTTAAAACTATTATTCTACTGTAATACAAAATAAAACGACACAATAAAACAGAAAGAAATGGACCAATCAGGAATAAGAAATAAGCATTAGCAGAAATAAAGAAATAATTTTTAAGTTACTGAATGATCCTATATACAGCGTTCGCATCATTGGTACTTGCAAATGTGACTGAACAGAAGATGACGCGATTGCCGGCTAGTAATTAGTGACTAAATAACTCATGACAGGCTGTGCAAACTGCTTGCATTTCCATGCTTTCCACTTGATCACTTGAGTGTGACTTGTGCAAATGATTCAACAGGTTTCTTGCGTTGAATTGTTTTTGACGACATACCGCGCACAACAGTTTCCTCATGTATCTGTCACGGTGCCGTCAGGGGTCACTTTAAAAACTCAACAACCATTGGTTGAAGCTTCCTTTAATTAAAATAAGATCGTCAATGTCAACCGGCAATGTCAATGAAAACTGACGCGTGTTTGTGTTACGTCAAATGGAGCGCATGCAGTCAGCTGTCAACCTGACTTCACATTTAACAATCTAAACCAGGGGTGCCCATTAGGTAGATCCTGATCTACCGGTAGATCTAAGACAGGTCCCAAGTAGATCCGAGGAGTGTCGAGAAGAAAAAAAACAAACAACCATTTGTGTGTCTTTGTACATGTTAGTAATACTGTATATTTTTGTGTTAATATACACTGCACACTTATCATCTTATCAGTCTTATTTTCACACAAAAAAATAAATAAATAGAATAAAGCAGGTAAATCTTAAATTTATAGTTAACAGGCTGCAAAAGTGTGTCACATGCCTCCGTTTCAGGCTGTTTCTCATCATGGTGTACACGTAAGTGTGTGTGTGTGTGTGTGTGTGTGTGTTTGCGCTCGCGTGTGTGCGTATGCGCGCGCCCTTAAGAGTAGGTAAGAGTAGGCTAGTTGATCGAAAAGTAGATCTTCGATCCAAAAAGTTTGGGCACCCCTGATCTAAACTATATATATTTACAAAACAACAGCCAATCCAAATATTTATATCACCTGGTTAGTAGTGATTTTTGCTTTGAGCATCAAGCTCACAGAGTTGATACATCTGGCCAGTAAATCATCACCTTTACCCTAATGGACAAATGCAATCTGTGTGATGGTACGTGAGCAAAGTTTGTTTAAGCATTAAACATGCTAGGGAATAAATAAATATATTTAATGTTAGGAAATCACAGTTAAAAAGGAAAAAAAAAGCAGCGGGTGAATTGGTGAATGCGGGAATCCACTGTAGACTAAAATGTAAGGACATGACACAAAAGGTGAGCATGAGCACAAGGAACATAAACATTGTGTTTAACAGACAAAAGAAAAGCAGTGACTGCACAGCACAGGAGTCTACCTTGGTACATCCAGGTCACAAAGCTGGTAAAACATCTGCCGGTGGAGAGGAAGCATGCCCTCTCTGAAAATATAGGATGAATCCTATCGGCATCAAATAAAGCAGACATTAGTATCAACTTTTTCATTCTACATCTCATGGTGTATATCTTAACCACCAAAATTATAAACGGTAATGGCACAGTAAATTATATTAACTCTGTATTCAAAACAAAACACCTTCTTTCAAATCAGGAAATTAGTTCAATCCAAATTGAGCATCGCACAGTAATGCCATCCTATGATGTCACCTGACCTTTAGCTGATAAGAGATTGGGACTGGATCTCTACTGGTGCTTGAAGTCTCCTGAGTTCGAAGTTCGGACACACTGGCTGGAGGTGGACCTGGGCACCGGTATAAAAAAGAAAATCAAGGACACACGCATAAAAGGCTCAGTTAAGAACTTGCTAGGAAGGTCCACTGACCGGTCTTGTTGATTGCTATTGGTAGGGTGTAGTTCAGGGTACTCCTCTTGGGTTTCACCACCAGATCAGAAATTTTATATGCTTAACATGCAAGAGACAGTGAGACAGACAAGTCAATACCTAGTAATCAAAATCATCAGAATCATCTTTATTGGCCAAGTATGTAGAACACACAAGGAATTTGTCTCCGGTATAACACGCTGCATTAGTATCATCATAAACAAGGACATGCCAAATAGGTATGGAAGGACATTTCGTACCACCCAGTGACAACTGTGAGACAATGTGCAAAGTATCAAGCAGAGCTAAAGTGATCAGTGGTAGAATACAATACTATGACAGTTGTACAGTTGGTGCAGAAAATCATTGAACCATTTTAGAGTGACCAGTAGCAGCATTTGTTGTACAAGAAGAGTGACTACGTCAGTGACTGTTTAGGGATTTAATGGCTAGAGGGAAGAAGCTGTTTAAGTGTATGCTGGATTTGGTATGCATGGATCTGTAGCGCCTGCCTGAGGGTAGTAGATGGAAACGGTGGTGGACAGGGTGCGGGGGATCCAGGAGGATTTTCTGTGCCCTTGTTTTGATTCTTGCAGTGTGCAAGTCCTCAAGAGTGGGTAGGGCGGTGCCAATGATGATAATATTCAATGATGTGTACATTTTCAGGGTGGGCAAAAAACTAATCTGTAATGTACGGCATCACTGAAGCATCTCTATCTGCAGCTTACTTTAAGACTGTATTGGATATAGCAGTGCCTGAAGATACGAGATTAATTTGTTCTATGAACATGCTCGTAACTCACTCATATCGAAAATCATCTTTCCCGATTGAAATGAACGGAAATGCCATTAATCCTTGACAGCCTCCCCCTTGTATTTTTTAAATGAGGAAAAACAACATTCTATATTATTGTGCTTTATTAAAAAAAAAAAAAAAAATGAGTGACGACTTTCTTCAACAATTTGTGTCATGCAACTCCTTCAGTTGTGCCCACCTTGGCCACCAGGAGGCAGCAATGAAGATGAACAAAAAGTTGAACCAAGCAACAACACTTTTGTGGTCCGAAGGCCCACCTTACTAGCCTTCCGCAGGAACCTGCATCTTCATTGCTTATCGTGAAAATAAAGAGATGTTTAGCTCTACTAAATAACTAACAATTTCATTGCAATGCTTGTGGGTAGACAACATTTTTTCGCTAAGATGCCCGCGCGATCGTAGTGAGCCACTGCCTGAGCGGCGCAGTGGCGGCGCGGTGAAGAAGGTACATTTTGAAAAGGGACAGACGGAAGGACAGACCACGTGCGGGACGACGCGCAATATATATATAGATATAATTATATTATATAAATATATATTATTATTATTATATTATCTGTCTAAACGTGGGGTTCCATATTTTGTGTTCTAAAACTGCAACTATTGATGCAAACCATTAGCATGTTTGCAGCATGTTGCATTGTTTGTTAGCATTCGTGCTAGCAGACTTTCCTTGGGCAAAGCTATGTTGTTTTAAAGTACATCGGATGTAATTCTGTTTTATTTTTAGTGTAACTGTAAACAGAATGAGGGAAGCCGCTTTTTGATAAATTGCTCAAAGGTTACCAAGCTGCTGCTTATTGTGAAGCGATATGAATTGATTTCCTAAGTTTGAACCGGCAAGTCAAACCAAAGACAACAACAAAAAAATCAGAAGGACGGCTGTAATATTTTAACATGACACCACTGTAAGACAACGCAGCGCTTCAAAACTTTTTATAGGAAGCCAAAAGCTTTTCCTGCACAGATCAGCATGATTTCCAAAAGCAACTCTTTTCTGACCTTTTTTGGTGCTACAGCGCATCCTGTAGTCGAGCATCTGGTAAATCTTGGCCTCGACTGTCTTTCGAGGGTCATATCCAAACTTCACCCACAGAGTTCTCCATGGTCCTGTCACCTGAATACAAAAAATGGTGCCATGCAATTTATTTGATCACATTCCTAGATAGCACTTAGCACAAAACTTGACATAGATAACAGAGGACACATTCAAAAAAAGTCCACTGCAGTTTAACAATGGCACAAATCAAATGTAATCTACTCGGTTTGTGCTTCTAAATTAAACGAGGGAAGGTATTAGTTTTTGCATCATTTAGGAGTTTTGCACACTTGACGAGGCGATTCAATGTTGATAGCTATTACATATACAGTAAATGCTGAAATGCTGATGCTATAGAGAAATGCTACAGAATGAATTGAAATAATAATATAATGTGACACTTGGAATGGTTTAGTCCGTCAAAGAATGTGGAAGACAGGGGCATATCCAAAACGTAAAAACACAAAACAACAGAATGTGAATTGTTCCCGAGATGAGTTGAACATGCTGAATTTGGAATGGTTTGAATCATATCAATACAGGTAGATTTTGGCAGTAAATATGAAAAAGGTGTTAATTGTCACTTTACTGATGAAAATAGCACCCAGAGTAATTTTTTTATTCACTAAATATTTTGAATTTGGTAAATGGGAATGATGTGGAACATTTGGTGTTGAATGTCTGATTGTGAAAGAATTCTGGAAAAACTGGTCATTTGAGGGAATGTGAAAAAAGAACAGAAATAAAGTGTCAGAATGCCAGCACATTTTGATCAAATTTGTTCAAACAACGGAACATTCTTTGACTCATTTACATTTTTGATCTACTCAAACGTTTGAGACCTTTAAAATCCATTAAAGAGCAATTCAGTGTTTAAAAAAAAACCCATACAAATTACAAGAACACCCCTAAAGTAGCAACATTATAAACACTATCAGAGAATCTGTAAATGATTTGATTTTATTTGGTTTTTTTGTTGTTGTTCAAGACTGCATCCATAAGAATATAAAATAAGTAATAGAATTGTGACTATTGGTGAATATCAAAAGGCTTGAACACAACTTACTGCCATTTGTCTTTTTGTTGACTACCTTAGGTTGATTGTGGGTTAAAAAAAAAAAGCATGCACTAATGTTTATTCTGTATCAGGCACACAGTGTCCTTTAAACTCACCATGTAGTACGCCAAGACAGGCAGGAGCATTTTGAGTTTGTCTGGGTGGATATTAAGGTTGGCCTTGACAGCATTCCGTGACCAGATGGGCCGGCTCTCAAACATCTAAAAACAAAATTTGGCTTTGAGATAAGATAAAAGCTGAATTATGGAAAGTTATGCCTGCTTGCCATTATACACTATTGCAAAACCAAGGACACTTATGGTGCACTCACTTGACTTTCATGAAGTGCGATAGAGACCACTATATAGATATACGCACACTCACACACACACAAATCCATCCATTCATTTTCCAATCCGCTTATCCTCACAAATGTGGCTGGCGCGTTGGAGCCTATCCCAGCTGTCTTTGGGCAGTAGGCGGGGGACACCCTAAACTTATTGGCAACCAATCGCAGTATTATTATGTGAGAGAGAGAGAGAGAGAGAGAGAGAGAGAGAGAGAGAGAGAGAGAGAGAGAGAGATTGAGTGTACCGGTATATGTATTTATCGCTTTCCTGTGTTTGCACTGTGGTTGAAGAAATTTCACAGAGTATATTTGACAGTAAAGTTGACTTATATATATATACAGCTCCTATATTTTGTTGTTCTACTTCTTACTTTCATAACTTTGCTGCTGTGAATTGGGAATTTCTCCATTGTGAGACTAATAAAGGTTTTCTTATCTTATCTTATATATATATATATATATACACACACACACACACACCGGAATATATGTGTGACTAATGGTAAGCATGCTTCTTTCTGGTGCTAATGCGAGTGGGGTATATTTATTATTTTTTGCTTTCAATTTTTACTTGTTCGTTTGAGATTATCTGTCTGCCGCAGCATTCCGCAATTCCCGGGCCACGGACCGGTACCGGTCCGTACAGAAAGAAGAAGGAATTTACATTACTTCTGTTTTATTTATTTCGAAATCTGAAATGTTTTATTTTGAAAAAAAATACCGGATTCTCTGTTACATCTGACTAAAGTATGTCACTCTTGACACAGGTAAAGACGCGCTTCTCGCTCTTGTGATTTACTAAAAGCTCATGTTACCGCTAAAATGAAACATAGAAGCTAGCAAAATGAGTAAAAACCAAACGATTTTGGGAAGGGGAAATGGCCCAGCCAGGAGACAGAAGAGAAGCCTAAGCCTTTCAAGAAAAAGAAGGCTACATCTAAAAGACAGTATCAGGAGCCCTAATTAAAATATGGATTTATCTCAATGGGAGATCCCCAAGCACCAAGCCCACTCTATATAATATGTGGTGATGGTAGGTCATATTTTTCATGCACTTTGTATTTGCGTACATCTTATTTTGAAGGGACATTTAAACATTACCATAGCGACCACAGAGTATTGCGCTCAGATAGGACGTTAGTTTAGTCATGATTCGTGTTTATTATTATGTTTAGAAACTACCTCAGTTTTCATAGAGGTCATGTCATATTATTTTGTTGTATTTTACCCGTCACACCTTTAAATGCTGGCCCTTGAAAAAATTGTCTGACGTTGAACCGGTCCGTGGGGCAAGAAAGGTTGGGGACCGCTGGTCAAACACTCAGTATTTGTACTCAACTTCTATGACGTGCCGAAGTGTATATTTTAATTTTGGATTTCTACCTTGAAGAGTTGAGAGAAAAAATAACCTGTGTAATGTCATTGAGGCCCTCTTGTGGAATATATACTGTATATTGACATAATTCCTCATAGGACAGTGTAAATTGTCAATCAGTAGGCAGATGGTTGACATAATTTAAAAATACCGCAAGTAGTTTTTCCTCGGCTTGCTTATCATGCTCCCTCGAGCCGATTTTTTTCCAATGAATCTTAGCTGCCTCCAGAGCTTCGGTAGGAACAACAGGATCGGTGTAGGTGACGAAAATGGCATTGTGGGGCCGACGGGGTCTGTTCAAACCAATGAAAGATGTCTTGCTCGGGACATCCGCTTGTCTGTACAAAGATAAAAGCAGAAACAGATTCATTTCTGATCCTCTTTTGTTAATGAAGCTCAAATCTCCACAGCAGACAGTAAGCAAAAAGGAAACAATCAAAAGGTGTACATATTTAAAGTATTTAGATGAGTTAAAGATGTGGCATTGAAGAGCTCTATTTGGCCACACAAGGTACTGACTGTTTTTGAGGAACATCAGCTCGGTAGAAATAATCAACTGGACTGTCGAGACGTGAGAAGATGGCCGGAGGAAGGAAATACGGCATGGGCTGCTTAAAAAACTCTTGCTTCTCTGTTTTCCGAAGGATGATTTTGTCATACAATGATGTGTGCTTTCCATCTTGACAATGCACAGCAAGGCACTGATAGTCTGCCATCCCTGGAAGAGACAAAGATAGCTTCCTGAATGTCAAGTATAGACACCAGAAATAATTCTGACTGGCATTGTCCAAGATGGTTTCATGTGATAACATGTTTATCATTGTGTGTGCAGGTTGTAGTGGTGCAGAAGTTTACTGTCAATAATTGGCCCAGAGTGTGTAGTTGGCTAATCTCACGCATAAATAAATTCAACTGCATGAATAAAACATCACAATAGCTTTGTGACAAATTTCATTTAAAAGTTAGCAATTTTATCTTTTCATCTCTTCTAGTTTTTAATACAGCTCTTTCCCCTGGTTTTACTCGACAGTAGAAGCAAGTCAAATGATTATTAAAAACTAAATGGGTAAGGATTTACAATCACACCTTGAAATTTGTATGTTGTTCCAATAACTCCCAGTATTTCCATTTTGATCTCAGCAACTTTGGAGTCTCTTTTCCTGACTCTTCTTCGCACACGGAGGAGAAGGTTGCTGGACGAGAAGCGGTTTCCGCACAGAGCATGACAAAAAGGGTCCTGGGGTCGGTAGCGCAGCTCGAGCCGCAGATTCGGTTGAGTGAAGGTCTAATGAAATGGAGAGGGAAAATAATAATAACCAAACCGACGACAATCGATTGTCTGAAGATTCTAATTCAACATCAATAATCACGACCAATGCCATTCAAATAAAGACGTTTTCACACTTGAACACGGAGACCATCCAAATAAGGGTCACATCAGACACCCTGGAGTTTTTTTTTTTTGCTTGAGTTTAGCTCGTGAAAAATGGGAGCAAAACCCGAAGTCACATCAGACACCAGGGAGTTTTCTTAGATGCTTGAGTTTAGCTCGTGAAAATGGGAGCAAACCCCGAAGAGGTGCGTTTACATTTTGTTCAGTAAACGTCACCCTATTAGAATGGAAACTTCATTTGTAGCCCAAATACCAAATGTTTTGTGGTCCATTTCCATTTGCATCACAAACAACTACTTAAACACGCGGGAGATGTACAATATCTCGCCGTTTCCTTCGTTCCAATTTACTTACATCAGACACAGTTTTTTCACCGCCAAGAGTCTCGAGCATCTTGTCCACTCTGGAAACGAGTGCTGGATACTCCACGCATACCAGTTTATTGTCCCGCAGCTCGAGTGTCGACGAGTTTCCAGGCACAATATCTCGTTCGTTGGAACCGGAAAATGTCAATTCTTTCAACGTGAAACCCAATTTTAAATCTTTGGGATCCTCCATCGTTAATAATCAATAATATATATATAATATGATCTCAATAGCCAGAAAAAGTGTAACGAAGAAACAAAGCGAAACGTGCGGAAATCTCTTCTATAGTTTCCAGTTCGCTTGCATGTCGGGAGGCAGCAAAACAATTCCGACTAGAAACGATTGATATAGTATGGAGTTCCGTAACCGATGTTATTGTTACGATAAACCACGATAGGCCTTATCTTAGGTTGGATTGAGCCAGCATTATTTTATTTATACGTATGTATTTATTTGCGGTGTTATTGATCCCTCCGAGATATACAAAACAGTCAAATCCATAATCTTATCAAAATTGCAATATAAATATAACCAATTTTTGTGTACAAAATCACCCCAGTGTATTATCTACGCAAACACAATTCATTAATATTGAAACCTGACTGTTTTTCTCTTTACATTAAAAAAAAATATCGATCTGAAAGCGGCATCATCGCATTATCGCATCTGGCCACACGATGGCAATGCAAACCTTAAAAAAAATCAAGGGCGCCCTACGATATGGCCTCTAATAGTGTCAGTTATGATTATTTTCAATGTATTGTATTAAACTGTCACTTAGTTATGAATGTTTGTGTTTCTTCTCAAATCCTTGACATCCAAAATAATACAAAGATTAAGACGAGATTAAGTTCGAGACAAGTAATTGAATCATCCATGTTGGCTTTGAGGCAGGAACATAAAGACATTGAATAACCAATAATAAATAATATAAATAAATCATATTAATGAGTTTATTTCACTCACTACACTGCTAGCTTTTCTCAAAGACATTGAATGTGCTCTACATTGTTGTCTGAGAGGTGCCGTCCCCTATTGACAGAAGAACTTCAGAAAAAGAGGATTTGTGGTCGGTCCCTCCTGGAATCTGTTAATACACTCACATCCCCCCAGAGAAAAAAGGAAACAGTTGTATCTATGTTTACTGAGTTATTAAAATGTTCCCAAGATATGGGCACTTACTTTAGTGGAACTTAAGAGTTTGCTTTGATTCCAGTCCGACTTCTTTTCATTGCCTGGGGTATTGTAAAGCATAACACTTTGGTAGTTCAATGTTCCCTTTTTTGTTACCATCTTGCATGATGTTGATAAAGTTAACACTCACGCAAAGGCTCCAGTGTCAAACTGAAGCACCAGGATTTTATCATTTTATGTGGCCTGTTCAAGCAAATCTTTCTAATCTATTACACTTGCTTCCTAAAAAGGCTAAATAGTCTTCTATCAATTTTTCTTGTTGTAATAATATGATGAGGCATTTATGCACTTATATAGTGTAGCCCATGAAAAAAAATGCTTTTTACATTCATGTCCACAATTTCAACATTCAAAGTGCAGAAATTAACTTAAATATCAATTTTACATGTTACTCTACAAAGCTCACCAAAGTGTTTAACATTGGCCGATAAATGACATTGCAATTCAGCAAGCATTGGCGGATTGGTGTAGGGCAGGGGTGCCCAAACTTTTTGGACCGAAGATCTACTTTTCGATCAACTAACCTGCCGGGATCTACCCTTACCGGCACGCGCGCGCACGCGCACACACACGCACACACGAACGCCATGATGAGAAACAGCCTGAAACTGAGGCATGCGATGCACTTTTGCAGCCTGTTAACTATCGTAGCTCACACGTACAGTTTTAAAGTGCTTCCCTGGGCCCTCCGAGATTCCTATTCTTTGCCCGTGTCCTCGGTGAATTGTACACGAAGCAAACTCTGAATGAGAATAATGACGATAAAAGACAGAGCGCTACAGCTCTGATTACAAGCTGCAATTGCAGACTGCTGAGCGCAAACAACTTCCGGTGACGTACTCACGCGCCACCGTAAATTTAAGATTTACCTGCTTTATTTTAATTTATATATATATATATATATATATATATATATATATATATATATATATATATATATATATATATATATATATATATATATATATATATATATATATATATATATATATATTTTTTGGGTGGAAATGAGACTGATAGGATGATTAGGGTGCAGCGTACATTAACACAAAAAATATATATTACTAACATGTACAAAAACACACAAATGGTTTTTTTTTTCTCCTCGGATCTACTTGGGACCTGTCTTAGATCTACCGGTAGATCAGGATCTACCTAATGGGCACCCCTGGTGTAGGGTATGTCAAGAGGCTACCAAAGGCACTGACTGACAATCAGTTGCGTGCTGTGGTGACATGTTGACGTGATGAACTACTCTTTTAGTTTAGTTTCGAAGGAAATGTTTGACACTCCTAGGTCTTTTGGTGCTATCTCTCTCAAAGCCTTGTCCGCTCCTCCCTGCCTCTTGGCTGGCCCGGTCCAACCGTTAAAGTGTGTGAAGGCCATGATAGCATTATCAGACACACTTTGCTGCCTGGCATTCACTGGAAGAGCCTGTGGCACTCAGATTTCATGTTTCTTTTTTTTTCTTTTTTTGCTGACACTTGCTTCTCATGCGGCACACTCCCCTATGACTTGTCGAAGCTTTTGCACGACCAGCCTCTGAACTTGCAGCTGGCTGTTTGACAGTTGGGAAGATAAAATGTGGTAAATCTGCCCATATTTGGTGTGTAATGTGTACGTGTGTAAGGTCACGCTGCAAAATTTGGGTCGCTTAAGCGATGTTTCCCAACCTGTATTGAGCCAAGGCACCCATTTCACATACATTAGAATCTTATGGCAACCTGTCGGACAAAAATATCTAAAAAAAAAAGTATGCACTAAAACACAGACCAAGGATGATTTTGACTCAATCCACTCACATATCAATTTAGATTAAAATGCAACATTAAGACAATTATTTTTCCTTGTTTATTGTTGAATACGTGTTGTTCAGAATGTCTGAAAATAGGCACAAAAAGTTGATCATTATAAAAGCAAATGAATATAAATATCTTATTTTGATGAAAGACAATGTTAATCCATCTGTTTTCTAAGAGGACAAAATAAATCTGAGATTATTTACTGTCTTGTGGCTGAAATTATTCTCTCTAAATGATTAATTGATTATCAGAAATAATTAGCAATTAACTTAATAATTAATGATAATCACCATCCCACTAGTATATGCAGGTACACGTGTGTGCGTGTGCGTGTGCGTGTGCGTGTGTGTGTGTGTGTGTGTGTTCGTGTGCATGTGCGTGTGCATATATATATACCCATGATGTAATATGCTATACAGCGACGGTCATGTTGCATGTCTCCTGTATGGTGACTAAACAGGAAGTTTGGATCTTCCCCTGCCGTCACTCACTGCAGCAGTGTCCTTCAGCCATGTCATTGTTGCACTTATCTGTGGACATGCTGGGCCACAACACAGTGAGACTGGCAATCAAACAGTATCACATCTGCACATGACTGCGACTACAGCAACACAATCATACGGCAACTTCCTTTCTCTCGTCATATGGAGGAAATCTGCTGACAGTTTGTCTTCTATTTGTATGGACGAACACTGATGAATACAAACAAATTCCTAAATTCCTGACCACAAAAGTGTAAAAGCGACATTCAATTTGTTTCCGCTGGCGAGATCGAGCAACATTGCATATTTGTTATGACCCCTTTGTTGAGTTACGCTTTTTCTCGGGTTTTCCGCTCTGCGTTCCATGAATTCGACATCCCTCGGGCACATGCTTGCACAAACCAGGTTCTGCTCATTTGCATGGAGAACATTTGCAAGACAAATTTGCATCTAAGATCCATCTCCTGGGCTGTTGCGGGTGTCTTGAGTTTCTGAAGGAGTTCGGAGGCACAATGCTGAAGTTGGATGAAGGTGTCACTATTATAAAATGCCATAGACTCGAAATCTCGTCATTGCAATAATCCTTACCTTTTCAGATTTAACTTTCTCAACCCTTTCAGTGACAGCGGTTACTACAGTGGACATCTTATCAGGTTATCAGGATGCAGGTTATCATTATTTGTGCATGAAAGGGTTACATTTATAAACCAGCGTCCCAAAAAGGATGAACCTTTTGCCCTTTTCTGCAGTGTCACAAGTGAACCTTTTCGTGACACGCAGCTGCACAGTTAGAAAGCAAATCAAGCACAATATATTTGCAACTTTTACAACACCTGGAGCAACATGCAAATGTGAAGAGGTGTAACATCTATATGAACAGAGTTTTAAATACAGCAGGTATCTCTGCTTTATTCAGCATTTGTGCAGAAACACAAATCTAATATATTTTTATACATAACGTTTTTATCCCAGCAGTGGAAAGGGAATGTTCTTGGTGAATGCCGCATGTCTTTTGGCCTTTTTTCTCCCGTTTTTCCTGAGGCTACACACGACCCCTCCCCTCTTCACAACCTGTGTCCTGTTTGCACGTCCCTCCCACAATGATTCTCCTCCTCCTCCTCCTCTCTTTTCTGTTGGTTACATGTGTTGGCTTTTGATTAGCTCAGTCCCACTCCGACCAGGATGTCCCCGCAGTGACTGTTGCACAGACACAGTGGGCCTTGTTTCCTCTGTGATATCCACAAAATTTGCATAAAGACCTCAGATTTGTTTGCCAGACAGTAAGCCTCTACATCTGCTCCATTGCCCATGCCGACACTGATTTCTGCAAAAAAAAAAAATCATCCACACCTTGAAAGACTTGTTTTTGTTTCACTACCATGGTTTATTCTTCGGCTGTGCCTTAAACAATGCTAAATCCATTTTAGACCAGATTCATGACGCTGACTGTTATCATAATGTGGCAGCAGCAATGCCGTAATGCTTATTCCCATCTGACCCCGTCACTAATTGCGCGTACGCAGCGCGGCTTCAAATTAGAGTCGAAATTTAATGCATTTAAAAATACATGCACGAAAATTACTGTAGCCAGTGGTTGGTGGCAAAGCTTCCAACGATGCCTCATCCTGTTTCTTCGAGTAAACAAACCCTGGTAATGATCAGATTTGCCCGAAGCATCTTAAAAGTGTTAACTGGTTTGGTGTTTGAGGAAGGTGGTGAGTTTTCCTTCGAGACTGTTTGTAAAAGTAAATCCAATGTGCTGGCTGGGTGTGGCGACAGTTGACTGAGCAATCAATCCCTTTTTCAGAGCCCATGAGCTAATCCCTGTATCCCAGTCACCTCAGTGCACTTTTCAGACCAAGCAACAACAGTGGACGTGTGCAGGTGTGGGTGGCCAAACTTTAATAAAGGCTCACCTGATGGTTTGTGTAATTCTGATTTATATCTGTGATTACACTTCGAGTTGTCAGTATAAGAGAAGGAAGGAATGGAACTTTTTTTTTTGTTTGGCTAATTTTGTGTCATTTGAATGCAAAATTGCATCTTTTTCAAAAAATAAAATCTCTTCACAAAGATTATGAGTTATTGTTTTCACCACGTTTATTATTCTGACTTTTGTGTTTCCGGTGTTTTGTATTGTTTGCGATATTTTGCTTCAGATCACAATTGTGAACAACCTCATAGGATGCGGTGCAAAACTGTAAAACAGATTGCTCAATAGAAACAATTTCTGAGACAGTGAGACCTCCCAAATAAAAAAAGAACACCTTGCATGTTGTGCATTTTGATTAAATGTCCAGTCAGGACGGCAAAAATACATCGAGAAGTCTTTTCATTTTACTGGCTGGGCTGGCGTGACCTTTTCCAGGCCTAATGAGTGAGCTCAAACACTTTGAAGCAAACCAGAATGAGCTGGAAGAGATGTGTTGACAGTGTTTATCAAATCATTTTACTAGACCAACAGTCGACATGTATTTTACCCTGGAGGGAACAGGACAGAACAACCACAGCCTCAGCCCATTCTTTATTTTCATAGATTCACAATTCTCATGTTACATTCAATTTAAACACGCCAGCAAAGAGCTCACGTGCAGTTATAATCCTGGATCCTAAAAGACACCAACACATCCCCCCAAAATGTATACAACATTTGAAAGCAGAAAACTTATCATATATGACCTCGATACAGAAGTAATTAAATACATTTCATTGTTTTTTTTTGAACATTTGCTTCCAACAACAAGAAACATTCGTGGCACATCATTAAAAATAAAAATAAAATATGCCTCTGTTGGCAGCACAGGAACTCGTAATGGTTTAAGGGCAGATTTTATGACCAGAGATCTGTGACGTAGTATTCGGGCTTGAAATTCGTGTTCGTCTTGAGGTTGTTTGGTTAGCCTCGGAGGGCCGTGAGTGTTGTGGCCTCCATGGGAAAAAAGTACATTTGGCAAAGTGTGCCAGTTTGCGAAATTGAAATTTCAGAGTTCGTGAGTTCCCCATAATAGCAGATGTGCTTCAGACGTTGCAATATTATGATCAGATGTATCTGATGTAAAGGGAGCAATGTGAGATAAGGTCAGCATCTCTTTTATACGTCTTTGGTTTCATCATCAGCCACATATCAGTACAATGATTTGCATCTCGCCCCCCCCCCCCCCTCCCCGAACTGGATGTACTGTTTATGATTTTGGCATATCCCATACACTGCTCTACTAAATGCAATGTTAACATTTTTTAACTTGATTTATTGTCCATAAGACGTTATTTGATTTAAAAAAAAATACGGTAATCAAATAAATAAATCATTTCATCATGTATATTCTATTTTCATGAGTGTATTGAACATTTTGTAGGTGTCCTGAAATTGCCATTGTCATCACGGGATAACTGCCCCTTAAAAAAAATAACAATAATGAATGATGTCTTCAGTGACATTATGATGAGCATTTTGTCTTCATCCAATGAAGGCTGAAGCAGTGGATGGTCGCAAAATAAATATATACCCTTATATTCCGTTATCTTCATCATAGGTGAAAGCGCTATAATCAACAAAGATGTATTGTATTGTATATTATGTGTGGTTGGATGTTGCTAAGCTTAATGTTCACTTAGGTATCGTGATTAAAGAAAAAAAATACAGTACTGTCAAGTGTGGAACCTTGAGCAAAATGTATTTCTAACAGGGATCGACTTAACGAAATGAATATGACTGTATATATCGTGGGGAATCGCATTTTTTCTAGAAATAGGGAAGTTGTAAAGGCACCTTATTTACTCAATAATTACAATTTAAGTCTACCTCAGGTTTCATGAACTAGAGGGCCCAGCCCCAAACAGGTGGCTCATAATGAAGCCTGCTGCTATTATTTATTTTGAATTATTTTTAAACACTACAACAAACAACAAAAACTAAGTCATTAAGTTCAGTTACATTGTAAATGGGTACCAAACGGCAACATATTGTACGCTTGAGATCCTGAGTCGGGGCGGAGGGGGTTGCTGAGCAGCCGTCAAGGTCAGAGCTTAGACGTGCCCCTGGATGTATACAGCACGTATAGAAGGTGGCTGCAGACATGTCATTTAATACTGTGCTGGCTCTCGTGGTGCCTGCGAAGGTCCACCTTGCGCTGGAAGCCTTTGGAGCAAATGCCGCAGCCGAATGGTTTGAAGCCTGTGTGTTTCCTGCTGTGGGTGATCAGGTTGGAGCTCTGGCTGAACGCTTTGCCACACACTTGGCATTTGTGGGGTTTCTCACCTGAGAACACAGACAAATGATTAAAAAAAACAAAAAAACAAAACACACATGCACCATAAAATCTTGGATTATTTTCTAATTATTTGTTTAAAGGAGCAGGTGTATGCTTTATACAAATCACTCTGCTTCTGGAAAATCAGGTTTTGTCATCACACCTGAGGTGGGAGCAACCATAAAGATAATGTTTACATTTGTATCTAATTCTTGAACCACATCTATTGCAATGGCAGCTACTTGAAAGGTGAGATTTTGCTCATCTGTCTTTTTTTTTTTTGTTCTCGACTTCATCAGTCGTGACAATACTCTTGGAAACACTACTTTTACAATCAGACAATTACACTAGCCACACGCTTCATTTTCAAACCTTGTCAGCCAAGTCATACCTGTGTGAATATATGTATGCTTCTTCATGTCAGACTTCTGATGAAACCTCTTCCCACAGAACTGGCACGGGTACGGCCTCGTGTCAGAGTGGATGAGGAGGTGCGTGGACAGAGTGGAGGAGCGCTTGAAGGACTTCCCGCACATCTTGCACTCAAAACTTTTTTCCTGTGCGAAGGCAGACACGCAAAATGTGGAAGTCGTTTTTCATGGCCTCCGCAAACTCCTCCCACGTCGTCTTTTTACTTTAGCAACCACTGAGGCTGTGTTCCGCTTGGCCAGCCGGTACCTGTCAAACGCCTCCGGAGTCCCACACACCACAATAGGACTCTTTCTTCAGCGCTTGATAGCGTCCCTTACCACCGGTGTCCACCAGAGTTTCCTGGATTGCCACCACGACAGGCACCGACTACCTTACGGCCACAGCTCCAATCGGCAACCTCAACAAGGGAGGTACAAAACATGGTCCACTTGCACTCGAGGTCCCTTGCCTCGAGATGTCGGCAAAGTTCTGCCAGAGGTGGGAGTTTCAACTTTTTCTGACAAGGGGATTCTGCCAGGCACTCCTAGCAAAGCCTCACAATACTTTTGGGTCTGCCAGGTCAGACCGGTATTTTCCCCCACCAGCAGGTGCTGATCATTTGACAGCTCCGCCCGTCTCTTCACCGGAGTGTCCAAAATGGCTGCAAATCCGATGACATGCCTACAAAGACGATCATTGAACTGCAACCAAGGGTGTCCTGGTGCCAAGTGTACGTATTGATATCCTTAGGTTTAAAAATGGTGCTCATTATGGATAATAATGCCATTCCAGGTCTCACTGTCATTGCCCACGTGAGCATTGAAGTCCACCAGTAGAGTGATGGACTCCCCAGGGGGAGCGCTCTCCAGCACATCCTTCAAGAACTCCAACAAGGGTGCATACTCTGAACTCCTATTTGGTTCATAGGCACAAACAACATTCAGGACACGTCTACCCACTCGAAGGTGGAGGAAGGCTACCCTCTCGTCCACCGAGGTGAACCCCAATGCACAGGCACCAAGCCGGGAAGCGTTAAGTATGCTCACACCTGCCTGGCGCCTCTCACTTTGAGCAATTCCAGAATGAAGAGTGTCCAACCCCTCTCAAGAGGACTGGTACCGGAGCCTAAGATGGGCATGGAGACAAGCCAGACTATATAGAGTTGGGACTTCTCAGCCTCACACACAAACTTAGGTTCCTTCCCTGTCAGAGAGGTGACATTCCATGTCCCTAATTTCTGTCTCTGACCCCGAAGGTCACAGGGCACCCGACCCCTTTTCTCCCTCCCACAGGAGGTGAGCGCACGGGAAGGGGGACAGACGTTGCCTTTTCGGACTGAGCCCGGCCGGGGTGCAGGCCTGGCCACCAGCCGCTCACCAGCAAGTGTTCCAAATTTGTCAATCATCATAAGGGATCTCTGAGCCATGCTTTGTCTGGTCCCTCGCCCAGTACCTGTTTGCCATGGGTGACCCTGCCAGGGGCCTAAATCCCCAGACAGTTTAGCTCCTTGGATCATTGGCACACACAAACCCCTCTACTATGGTAAGATGACGGCTCATGGAGGGGATGAACGAGATGGGGTTTATTTATTTCTTTATTTGTTTCTTGATTTGTTTTTAGATTTATTTATTTAAATTATGAAAACTAAACAGAAATACAACTGAAATTAGTCCAGCCAACTGAGTAAATGTGATAATGTTGGAAAGTTTTATAGTTCTAATTAGAAGTGATACGGCGTTTCAATTGTCTCCACTGTGAATGGTTGCGACCAAATCTGTTGTTTTGGAGATTTTTTTTCCAATCCAAGCTCGGATACATTTTGAGAAGATTTCAACTGCTGATACAAAGATGCCAGTCCAGAACATACAGTACAAAACTGCCAAATGTGGCCCTATTAGCATGTAATTCCAATTACTTCTCAGTATGTCACGTACAAAAGAGTGATCTGACACATGATAAATTACAATCTGCATTCTATCACATTTTTTATCTTATCATCAGTCTTTCAGCGATTTTACCTGGGAGTGGACGTTCATGTGTTGCTCAAGACTGACTGCGTGGCCGAAGGTTTTCCTGCAGATGCTGCAGCCAAAAGGTCTCGTTCCACTGTGGGACCTCCTGACATGAACCTCCAGGCCGTGAGGCGTTGAGAATACCTGGAGCACAGTTGATATATGTCAACAGACTTGGCGGACAACTTTAAGATATAAAATAAAATAAAATAAAATAAAATAAAATAAAATAAAATAAAATAAAATAAATAAATAAATAAATAAATAAATAAATAAATAAATAAATAAATATTTCTTTATTTGTTTCTTTTTATTGATCTATTTATTTGTATATGATTTATTTTTAGTCAAAGGCTATATATATATATATATATATATATATATATATATATATAAATTGGAAAATTTTGAGATATGTGGTATAGACTTTTCGCGTGATACATTAAGTGGTAGTAACAGATGCTGACAACATTTAAGTTGTCAAATAATGAACTCAAACTTACTGACGCACCCTGTTTTCATTTCCAAATGTTGAAATAGGATTTACCAATAGGATTTAGCATTAATAATGTCATTTCACCTAAATATATCTATTCTTTAATCCAAGGGCCAAATCTCCTAAATTGGATGAGTTTTACACTTAACTTACCTTATCACAGGTGATACAGTGGTAGGTGTTGGAGCTTGGCGAGTAGTGTGTACTACAGTCCAGAGGCTGCGGGTGCTGTGGGCTGCGGCTGATGTGCGTGTTGTACACACTGGCGGCATGCTGCAGCATCGAGGGGCTGAAACCCAACTGATAACGAGAGTGAACTTGCTCCCAGGAATATGTCGGTTTATAGTAGGAAGGAAATTCTCCCATCTGAGGATCTGAGGAGCAAAGAAAAGAAATGTACTGACAAGGTGTGATGGAAAGGGTCCAGGATTCTTGTCAAAAGATATACTGGAGTTCAGATATAATTTTGCCCGAATGCACCGAGAGTCCATTGCACTTTCTCAGCCTTCTTTAATAGGCCTTCATTCATTTCTGGAAGGTTTCTTCCGGGATCCTGCACTACTCAATTGTCATGGAAATCTTGGTCCTCCAAACAGGTTCCCTTGACTACTTGGCCAAGAGAGGTAAAAACAAAAAACAAATCACACTGAGACAGGTTGGGTGAGTGGGGATGTTCTTCTTGGATGCTCAGAGCGTTGTGAGAAGGTGTTTTGTCATGGGGAAGTGTGAGCTACGAGTTGTCGTAACACAACACGCTCCTCTTCTCGTGTATTGAACGAATGCCCCACAATCTTTGTATATATGAGGGTGATCGCATGACCTACACTGGGGAGGAAAACTTGTAGTTTGTGTGTGAAATATAACTTAAATGACACGAGTCCTGGAACTTGACTGCCACACGTTGTCGTTTAACATCTGTAATTATAGTCATGCCTGCACGAAAATGCGTTGCTCACCTGTTTGGTAGTAGGGCTTTGTGTGTGCCTCAGGGGAGCTGGTGGGCTCTGCATGCACGGGTAAAGGACTCTGAAATTCTTCCTCCTCTTGTTCTAATAATTTTTTGTCTGTTTGGGAATGCAGGCTCTCCGACTGAGGCCTATCTGGAGAGTCTATGCTCTGAAGTGAGACACCTTTAAATCCAAAACAATGCAGTTTGTTTAACTTTGATTATTCAATAAAAACCCGGAGTTACTAAATTCAACCAAATTTGAAATTTCATCACCTATTCCAAATTGAGATAATTTTGTCAGAAATGAGCGTGAACTGGACTGTGGTGAATATTGATGAGAGGACTAAAAATAGCTAACTTATGGCAATATTTCCTTTTCTATATCACATGTTTCAAACTTACCTGTCTCATCTTCATACAATCTATGCACATTAAATGACGTGCTCCGTTTGTTTTTCACCAGGAATGATCGTGGCATGTTGTCTCTATAAGCACAAATAACACGTTGCTTTGTGCTAAAAGGAAGTCTTAAGTAAATAATTATTTCGATTTCTGTTAAACACTGCTCATGTTTTGTCAAAACGAAAATGTTTGGAAACAATGTTATTAAAAATAGCACGCAAATCAATGAAAACGCTATTTGTTTTAATTGATCATATACATTACATCTTAAAATGTCACATTTTAGACCATAAAGTAAGGCGAAAAATAAATGTGTGTAAACCTTTGCGTTATAGCAACAACTCACCTCAACAAGATCCAGTTAAAAAAATAATTAATATATTTTTTTCGTCGTTCACCCCTTATAATGTGTCCCGCAAAAAGAAGAAAATCCTTTCCTTCAAGCCCCAAAAGCAAACCAGAGTAAAAGCATCGCACTTAATTGTTGCTCTTTCTTTTTCTCCCCTCTCTGATTTCCAATCAGATAATTTCGTCGGGGAATCTGACTGTGGTTTCAACCAATGGCAGAGCCAACCTGAAAAGGCAATTTGCGTAGAAGACGCACGGGGCCTCCTGCTTGTACAGTTACACTGAACACACAGCTGGAGGGGGGGAATAGAAAAAGGAAACTGCTGAAGTTATACAAACTTGGCAAAATTTAATACAGAGGCCGATGCGTCACTACTGGCAAATGGAGCTTTAGGTACATGATGTTTTTTAAAATAATATATATTGCTTATTTCGACTGCAATTCTGCATATACAGCAACAGGTACAGACAAACAATGTATTGTTGCCCGAAACACTTTTGTTGTGATTTCAATTTTTGATTGACAACTGTACCACACGCTACTATTATGAAAGTCTTGTACGTGATATTTAAATGCCATCAAGGTCACATGAGACCGAGCACCTCCAAAGATACACAAACCAAACCAGTTTGGGAGAATGTGTTGACTTTTAAATTCTCTATTTACTGGTTTATACAATCGTCAAATGTAAGGTGTTTCAGTCTATTTTGCCGGACGCAAGGAATAATTTACAAGTGGCGTACCCCGCAACGAAAATAGATAAAAGAGGATTGGTAGTGATAACTACTACCTCGTTCCAGCATTTACTAATTAAATTACTTATTTTGAAATTTTGAAAACCTGCAGGGATTCGCGACAATCCTAATAATTGAATGTGAGCGTAAACTGGGAGAAGTATAAGGGCGACATCTTGTGGACATATTTGATACTATGCCTAGTACTCAATTTGCAGCACTAAACTCCATGGAGTGCACTATAAAAAACCGCAGCCGAAACGGTACTGTACCTCAATAAAAATCCAACATGAAACATAATTAAAATAAATAAAACACACACGCACGCGCATTTTTAAAATTACATTTTGGATTGGAGATGCAAATAAACATTTGTTAATTTTGTTTTGTTTTTGTTGTTGACCGGTGTAACTTGAAAATTCCACTGAAGTAGTCCAAACTAACTCTATCAACTAAAGAGAATCATATCTGTTCTTTGTTACTTCTCACCACTGCATATAACTTTTTACTTGTCAAAATGCCATATTGTAGAGGGTTTATTGTATTTAAATGTGTTCGTACCACTCACTGATCAGCAAACGGTGTGATTGGTGAAGTGTTTGCGCGTGCGCTGTCAACATGTGGGTCACGCGAAACCGCATCACTCAAACTTCAGACATCCGCCAAAAAGCCGATGGGACAAACACTCCTGACAGGGAGTGAATGATTTTATTCAGCGTGGATTAAAATTAATATCAACGAGAATTTGACATTGCCACGTGTTTGATGCTTAGTGATTAATAAGAAATGAGTTGACTTGGTTTCGCGAAGAGTATTTCGGGGCGTTAGTTTGTGGGATTAATTTCCATGCAGTCTTTCAGCGGAAGCCGATCGTGGAGGGATGGGCTGTGAGGTGTTCAAGATGGCGGCGCCCTGTGGAGTGAAGCTACTCTAACAGGTAAACAGCTGCGATTATTTGAATTCCCGATTCTAAAAATAATCTCTACGTGTTTGTGTTGCTTTATGAACTGCTAATTGTGTGGCTCGCCCTCCAACGATTTACTATGACTGACAGGCAAGATTAAATCCCGAGCGAGTCTGGGTCGCTGCTGCCAGCTAACGTTAGCTCTTGGCGGTAGGACTGGCTTGTTTTTGTAAAGAACCTAGGTAATTGTTTGTCACCACAAGTTGATCCATAACATTTCGTGCCACTTTCCCTACGTCTGGTGTTGGGTTTGAGGCTGTTCCCACGTTGCGGAGCGACGGTGGCTCCACATTTGTATAATCGGATGATGGAAAGCAAACCCTGGCCATTGTTCTCTGTGAGTTGTTTACGCCAAGCAGCAGCAGGCAGTGGTCAGTGCACACACGCGCTTGTCACATAAGCAAAACACATTGCAGCCTAGCCTTATGTATCACCTTCAAGATCATCTATCTATCTATCTATCTATCTATCTATCTATCTATCTATCTATCTATCTATCTATCTATCTATCTATCTATCTATCTATCTATCTATCTATCTATCTATCTATATGTGTATGTATATATATATATATGTGTGTGTGTGTGTATATATAAGCCTCTTTTTGGCTGCACATAACTCCGTTGTTGCATTCATCGCTTGCATCATTGCTGTGATATTTGAGCTTTTCTCCAAATTAGCGTGATAGGTGTTAGCCTTTTTTTTTCTTTATGGGAGATGAAACCTAATGAGGATTCACATTAGTAAATGGTTATCAAATATCCTGGAAATCAGTAATATCACAGTATTTTGAAAAATAAATGTAAATGTTTTATTTTGCATGCAAGACTAAAAACAATTAGGGGGTTTTGTACACTGTACACAGCAACAACTCAAATTTGTTTTAATGCATTGAAGATTTATTTTGATCAGTATTGTAATCATTAATATTAATTAGTGCTGTCAAGCGATTAAAAAGTGTGAGATTATGATCTGTAATTAATTGATCTAAATTATATTTTAACCTCATCTAAAAAGTGCTGAGAAAACCCCTATTTTCATTTGTAATTCATTACATTATTGAGGCAATGTAAAGACAAAAAAAGTGGCTTTATAAAGTCTTTCATTGTTTTTAAACAGACTTGAACATATGCAGTCCTAGCCATTCACTTGCTGCTGTAGTTGAAACTAGTCCCAAGTCCAACCTACAACCTTTAGTTTTGACCACCATAGTGAATATCACCATTTTGTTCGTTTTTGCAAATTATTTTGTAAAATAATTACAAAATAAAAATAAAAATAGAACATCAGGTCCATAAAAAGTGCTTAGGTTAACGTATCAAAAACGGTAAGAACATTTTTCCGAGCAATACAAGTACTTAACACTGAACTTACTTCGGATTAAAAAAAAAGAGAGACTCTTAAATCACAGTGCTGTAAGTTAGCACTTCAGAAATAACAGTGTTCATCATGAGAAAATAAAGCGCTGAAATAAACATGAACCAATTCTGGTAGACTACTGAGGACACAGCAACTCTGCTGACTTTATACCACGTACGCAGGGTGTTCTCCTCGAGTTGAGTTTGGCTTTAGCTCCCGATATTGCTAACACTTTTGTTGCTAACATTAGCTGTGGATTTATTCACACCTGGGTGCTTTGCATTAATGTGGGAGGCTAAATTTGAGCTGCTTCGGTGGTCAGCAAACTCCTTCTTACAAATTAGGCACACCACTCTACTTTTATCAAGAGTGTCATCGGGGTGTTTTTGAAAAGTAAATTTTCAATTCATTGTGCCCAGAACTCTCACATGCTCCCCCATTTTCACCGCTCCTCTTAACCCGCCCAACTCCAGTAGGAGCCAATCAGCTTATGCTAAAAAAGCCGAAACATAATGACAGCCAATCAATGTCCGCTTCAGGCTGTAACTGACAGTTGTCTCCCCACCCTCAACTACTCGAACTCGAACACATGAAAAGGGATATTAGAAAAAGGCAACCAACCTACCGAAACAATAAAGTTAGAGATGAGAATTTAGATCAACACAATTAAAAAACATAATATGCTAAATATTCATTCATTCATCTTTCCGAACCGCTTTATCCTCACTAGGGTCGCGGGGGGTGCTGGAGCCTATCCCAGCTGTCATCGGGCAGTAGGCGGGGGACACCCTGAACCGGTTGCCAGCCAATCGCAGGGCACACAGAAACAAACAACCATTCACACTCACACCTAGGGATTTTTTTGACTGTTCAATCAGCCTGCCATGCATTTTTTTGGAATGTGGGAGGAAACCGCAGGACCTGGAGAAAACCCACGCAGGCCCGGGTTTGAGAACATGCAAACTCCATACAGGGAGGCCGTAGCTGGAATCGAACCCGGTACCTCTGCGCTGTGAAGTCGATGTGCTAACTACTAGACTACCGTACTACTAGACAAGTCGTAAACAAACCTGGCCAATGTGATTGGTCAAAAATGACAAAAGTCAATAAGATGAAGCTTTTGAATCTTGAAAATATCAAACCGTTCTTGGAATTTTCATTTTGTCGTATGCTGGTAGATGTCATTTCTTCTGCGACAAAGATTTGCCTAAAGTGGCTGTGGTGAGTTTAGACATTTATCTTAACTATACAGTACACTTATCAAGACTGTATGTATGTATGTCAGTAAATATGTATGTATGTATACGACTGCATACATACAGCATACAGCTGACCTGGAATTTGCAGATGATTTGGCCCTGTTAAGTCACACCCAGCCCGCACTCCAGGAGTTGACCAATAATCTGTATGAGCACGGAGTTAAGGTCGGTTTGCGAATTAGCCAGGAAAAGACCAAGGCCATGGCCGTCGGACAGCACCAACACCTTCAACCACTCACTCTACACCAACATGACATAGAGTACATTGACAGCTTCACATATCTTGGGAGTAACATCTCAAATACAGGTGGTGTGGAGAAAGACGTCAACAGTAGACTTGGTAAAGCTGCGGGAGTGTTCCAACGCCTCCGCAACATCTGGTCATCGAAAGCCATCACTACGACCACCAAGCTACGCCTCTATATGTCAGTGGTTATGCCAACAGCGATTTACGCCTGTGAGACATGGATGAAAACAGCCAACATAACCAACAAGTTAGATGTCTTCCATCGGAGTTGCCTGAGATCCATCCTGAGGATCTCATGGAGAGACCACGTCGCCAACAAGGAGGTGATGAAGAAGGCAGGAGTGGCTGAACTGTCAGACATTGTCTCTGAAAGGAGAAGGAAAATGATCGGCCACGTACTCCGACTGCTAAGAGAGAGACCGGCAAGTGTGGCCATGGACTGGATGCCAGAGGGTGGAAAGAGGAAGAGAGGTAGGCCGAAGAAGACGTGGAGACAGACTGCCAAAGAACACCTCAGTGAGATGGGTGTCAGCTGGCATGGAGCAAGAAGGGTCGCCAGTGACCGGACCAAATGGAGGAAACTCGTCGCCCAGTGTTCCAAATAGGAACTGGCGGAACTAACTAACTAACTATACGACTGCAAATGAAAGTGAAATGTTCATTAATTGTAATAGGGAATTTAAAATATTTTATCTTTCTTTAAAAATTAAGATTAATTTTTTTCTATCAAACTAATTTGAGATCGAATTACTTTGACTTATTTGATAACCTACTTTGCAATACAACTAAAATTAGTAGCTCTTACACTCCGTGGTTAACATAACAGGTTTGACGAGCAAAATCAATAATTCATGAGGTTTTAATATAATACAATGATTACAAAACACCTGGCTTTCTATGCATTATAATAAATAAAACAAATTCTGAAAATATCAATATCACACAACTTCAAACCAGCATGTATGAAGCTTGATGGAACTGTTCTTAAGTTTAACAAAAAATAGATAAAATAAAACCAGATTCTGTATCCCTGCCAAAATGTATACCTATATTCCCTAAATGGTCCATGTCCATTTCTAAAGCACTGTAGGATTCCAAGGTAAAGCAAAAAGTATTTTTGAAAAAGCACTTTATTGCTCACTCACTCACTTCCCTTGTTGTCGCAACTCCTTTTTTGGTCCTCTGCTCAAATTCCTCTCTTAAACTGAAATAAGGCTGCAAAACATGAAATGCAACAGAAACTGATATGTATTGAAATGTATTATTTGGTACATGAGAAAGAGTGTAAGGATTTAATTTCATTTTAGTTGAAAGAGAATCAGACAGTTTACTCTTACTTTGTGTGTAACGTTTATCCAACAATAAATAAGTGTTCGGCATATGCCACTGAGACCTTGTGGGTCACGGCGAGACCATAAATAATAGACTATCAAGAGAAAAGGATTTGTAAATTGTGTAAATATTTTCTAAAATTTTTCAATCTACAAATACAAAAAAACATTGATATTTTTGTATCTATTTTGAAAGCGTGGAGCAGCTGGCGATAACATTAGGGGTGTTCACACAGCAAGATTTGGTCCGGTGCTACGCCGGGGCTGCCCCAGTAGAGCGTTCACACGTGCAAATTAGCTCCTGCGTAGCCCCGGAAAAGAGCTTACACCGGACCAAATTTGATCCACCTCAGGGAGGTGGTCTAAAAATTTGCTCTGGAGCAAATGCTCGTTTGCGAAGCAGCACCGATGTAAATTTGTACGTGTGAACGCAACTTGGTTAAATTTGCTCCAGAGCAAAAGCTTGTGAAGCGTACGAATGGAGAGAATGCGTTGCTTTCGTCCTGTCGGACTTCCGTCATGTGTTTGTTTGATGACAACACAAGACTTGGCTGGTAACATCTTTACTTTTGTAGGAGATTGGACTGTCTCCGAGTTGTTAGTGTAGTTTGTTCCTTTGTTGTGTCTTCACAACCCCCCGGCCCCCATATAATTTATTTTGTAATTTCCTCTCTTGATTTTCTATTTCACGCATTATGTGTTTGCTTTTCTGAGTGTCATTGAAGTCATCGTTTTCGGGGGCAGTCACTCTCGAGCAGAAGGCACGGAGACCGAGAAGGACGTGCCTGTCCAGTAGTCGCTTGCGTTGTGTATAAGTTTTAAAAAGAACCAACGTGACAGCTCATTTGTCGTTTTGCTCCGCTGCAGAAACTGCCATGTGAACGCAAGTGGGGCTGCACCGACGCTGTGCCGGTGCTGATACGCTCAGCGGCTTTGTACGTGTGAACGCTCCACACAATTTGCTGCGGTGCAAAATATATCGCAACAAAATACATCGGTGCAGCGCCGGAGCAAATGTGTGCCATGTGAATGCCCCTTTTACCTCTGGGAATAGAACATCCATCAAAAAGTCCACCTCATTCACAATGTTGTTGGGAGTTCCTTCTGGATCCACGATGCCCCTCAGATTTCTAAAAGGGACCATCCCGGTGTTCCTCTGTGTCCAAGTAGACGGGCAGCTTCAGGCACTCATGTTTAAAATATTTTGGCTTGCCATTGAGTACATCCTATTGACAATTTTGTGGAAATTGCTTAAGTTGCCTCGTGGTCATTTTGTGATTTCAAATTGGCATCAAATGCCAGTTCCTTTTAAACCATTTAGAAATGACAAAGCTTGATAAACAAGTCACATTTTTCTGTTGGTAGCTAATAACATTCCTCAATATACAATGTAAATCTTCAGTTAAGGTTAAAAAAAGGGCATTTGCAAAATACCACTACAAGTACCACAGTGAGACTTTGAAACAGCATATATTCCATTAATGGGATTGATGCACTCATTCTCGAGGTGGTGCATTGCTGTCACATCCTTTTTGCCTTTTAGTGTGCTTTCTTTCAATATGCTCTTTAATGTTTTTCTTATTGAACACAATACGGCAGATGAGACATTTTTGAGTCTGTCCGTCATCCATCATCTGTCGATGACGGATTTTTTTTCCTCTGTCCACTTTGCGGTATGGGCACTGTAGGTGGCGAGGCACTGTGTGGGGCAGACGCAGGCAGCACAGAGGATGCAGCAGCACATGGCGCAGTAGCAAGAGGTGCAGTGGAGAGTGAGGCAACAGATGGGGCAATGGATGATGCAGCCACATCAGGCAGCACAGACGGTGGTGCATCAGCAGTTGGCGTAGTAGTAGAAGGTCCAGCGGAGGTCCAGCAGAGGGTGGGGAAATAGAGGGATGGGCAGTGATGGTTGGGGCAACATAAGGTGAGACAGCGGTGGGTCGTGGGGATGCAAGCGCCTGAGCAGCAGCAGCAGAGACCATTAAAGCAGGGTGCTTTTCCTTACACATGCGAAGGTGATTTATGAAGGGTACCCGGCACATTATTATTCCACGGCAATAGATGCAATGAAAGTGCAGTTTTGGTCGGCATTGTAGCCCACATCTATGAATGGTATATATACCCTGTAATAGAGAATAGAGCTTAAAGGGTTTAAAGAATCATTTACAATTATCATAGACAACATCTTTGTAAATGATCAGCGACAACAGGTCACTGAGTGATTGGTTAGGAGCCATCCAAATAAAAAAGATCTATACTGTGACTCACACAAATTGTGTCTCACAAACTTACCTTCATGTTATACTGCTCAGTTAAAATGGCCCTCCACATGGTCCTTTACCTTGCAGTAGTATGACGGTTACTTTAAACCATGCGGGCTGGCAGAATGGACAGTGGTACATATTGCAACATGTGTTGCATTTTTGCAGCTCATGGACAGATATCCCTCGTTATACTGTGACATGCATCTGGAAAATAAAGATAATGAATTGTGACATCTATGTCCGTATAATTCTACAGGAAACTAAGGCCATGATAGAACTAGGATTTTTTTTAAATTGCTACTGTCAAAAGTATTGGGGATCCCATACGACGTTGCGTGTTTTTCCCAGTGCTTTTTATTAGTCACAAAGAAACGAGGACATTAATATAGAGGTACAGGGAAAATAATGTTACGTAGAATTCTGCATTCGCACAGATGCATTTAAATCTAATATTTTAAACTGATCAACATGACACAATGCGCAGTCAATTTTTAATTGAATGCACATATATTGCGCATTTAGCCCTTCTTTGACGTAGCCCAAAGCCCTTTAAAAATGACCAGTATTTACCCATTTACAAACATACATATATTAATCCGAAATTAAATTATTAATGTTAACGCCGTTTTGACATTATCATCTAATTAATAAACAACTAGGAGTGCTAAAACACTTCATCCTCACTTGCGCTATATATTCTATCGTCGTGAGAATGTGAGTGTAGCCGGGATTCAAGTTAGCATAAAGTTTTCACTGACGCTCGTCGACTGAACCCGTCGTAGTTGTTGTCGTGCATTAAAATAGCACAACTCCGTTTTACTTTTAGTTGATTTTGCTGTTAAATTATCTTACAATTACAGAGCCTTATAAACTTTTTACGATCCACATACGACTTACTTCGGAATCGGGCATCATCCTTCTGATGTCATATCCGGCGCAATGTTACTTGCCTGTTACTACCTTTTCCTGAATCGGCCTCCTCCGGGTCTGCAGCTGGACCCTTCTCCACTGATGCAATGAAGGCGGTTAAGTTCCTCGTCGGGTGGGGGAGGGAAGATTCCTGCTCAAGGCCCAAGTGCGTCACGCCCCCCCCCCCCCCCCCCTGAACTGATATTGTGAAGAACAGTTTGAAGCTACTGTAATGTCGTAATCAACTGCTGTTTGCAGTTTATTACAACATAGTTTCGTCTTTGCGCCAATTTGCATCAATTATCTTCAAACATGTATTTAGAGACATATATTTGAATTTACTTGACAGGTGAAGTTGATATTTTACATTGCTAACATACTGTATATGGCCATGCATTAACAAACCTCTCCAAGATGATGTTGAATCTCTCATTTATGATACTGTCATTGATTAAATTGCTCTGCACTTGTGTCAATCCCACTCAGTCACCTTTACCTCATAGCTGACACTACTTCAAAGAGAGTCATGAGTGATGAGAGAACCCCCCCTCTCCCCAAAGTAAAAAAACAAAAACAAAAAAACGAGGTGACAAGCGAGTGTAATATTCGGAAATGAATCTGCTCACAAGTTTACCTCTCTGGCTTATCTGTCAATGAAGCAAAACGGCTACCGATTTAACAAAGCAGGCCTGCTCAAATGTATCTTATCATACTTGTTCTTGTCGAAAAAGCAAGCCATTGTGAGGCCATATGATGAGATAAGTCTCCTGAGGATATCCACCGGACTGGCAGTTCTTCATTTCTTATTTTGTCTTTATCTACTATATGTGGTCCTTCTATAGAGCTCCCACTAGTGTTCAAATTGAGATACCCCATAACTGAAATGTCTGGTTATGCACCATATTTAAGTAAAATGTCTGGCAAGTCTGGCAAAACATGCAGTTGTAACTAAACTACAAGGATCTACTGTTCGGGAAATAAATCCAGTACTGCCGAAGTACCACCGTACTGTAACAGGATTTTGTATCATTTCAGTCGACAGTCTTCAGAACAAAATGAAATACACACGCCCACATTTCTGCCCTAGTCGAGGTGAAAATTGATTGATGGTAATCTTACTTTTCTTAGTCAAGTCTTTTTTTTTTGCATTTGGAATTGCCTTCTGCAGTCCTCGTCGTCATCTTGCCTCATTTCTTTGCTTTGTGGCTCAATAGGATTACGTTGAAATTGACGTCCGTTACGCGTGTTCGCATATTTGTGTTTTCTGTATACAATGTGTTTCATAAGTTAATGGAGGAAATAAAAGACATTCCAACTAATTTCATATTTTAATCACACACACATGCATATGTAGTACATTTAATTATTAACATTCATGGCAACAACGGTAGCTAGTAAAAAAACAAAGCAAACAAGTTGTTTGCTCCAAAGCAATTTTCTGACTTTAACTTGGAGCCCAATACAAGGGATAACTGTTAACTCTTATTTCTTTGTTGTGAAATACAGGGAATGCCAATTCGCACAGCAGCAAAATATTTTGTTGAATGGCATAAATTCAACATTCAAAATTTATAATTCATTTACATAAATTAGTATAAATTAGTTTTTTTTTTTGCTTTGAGTTCACCAACTTTTTTTTTGCAGTGTAATCAAAAAATCACACTGTAAAAAAAGTTGGGTGAATGCAAAATTTGACAGCAAGAAACTTTAAATTGGGAAATTTAATATTTGAAGTTTTACTCAAAGAGTGAGAATTGGCTTTCCTGCATTTTCAACAAAGAAATAAGAAATTGCAGAACTAATTGTCCTTTGCATTGTACTCCAACCTGAAGATATAAATAAAAACAACTCAGAAAATTGTTTTGGCGCAAACAACCTCCTTGCTTAGTTTTACTAGCTCCCACTGTTGCCATTAATCTCAGTCATTTATATTTCAAAGTTGAATGACTGTTTTAGACTGTTTTTATTTTATTTTGACAGTGGAGTGCCCTTATGAGCTGTTTGTCAAGTCAAGTCAACAGTATTTATAGAGCACTTTCAAACAGCCATCGCATGTTTGTGAGTAAGGGAAGGAGGTTGTTGCGAACAGCTCACACTCAGCCAAATGTAATCGATAAATAAAGGCCCTTTTTGTCTTCCCGAGCATTCCTAGGCTGTTCGAGATTAGAGCGAGGGCGTCTCTTGTTGGTTCTACTGACCTGTTGCTGCCTGTTGCTCGCTTCCAAGGTCCAAAGTGACCATGACAACCAATTCCTCCCAATATGCAAATCTTGACTGAGCTCTAAATTGGTAACCGCGAATTAACTTCACCATGACCTCACTCTGTGAATTCACCCACCCAAGTGTTGATTATCAGCTTATGTTCAGGGGAATAATTACATGCTTACTGTCATTTTCCCAAGGGGACTTTTCTGCCTGATTTGTGCTTTCAGTGGATAAAGGTTAAATCTGATGGATTTAGGGCTGTGCATTTTGGCTTCAGAATCAAATCTGAGCTTTTTGGGGGTGGTGCGAATTCAATTTTTTCAAATTTTCCAAAGAAACGTAACCGTAGCCATGCATGTAGCCATGAAAAATGGACAAATCTGGCATAGATCATATAGCAGATACTTGTCTGCCTTTGATCAACATTTTTGAGGAAGGAAAGTGAGACTCTCCTTCACCCCGAGTCCTCTCTTGACTAAATAGTGAGCTTTTTTGGCATAATTGATTGTGATCCAGAGGTGCCTGGAGACTGAATTGGTGGGTGGCCCCAAGAGAGTCCTCCAGGCAGGAAGGAAGGCCCAGACACGGTGTGAGAAGGACACCGCCCTCCACCAAGAGCACTGCCACCATGGCAAGGGAACAGCCAAGCATGGGGGACCTCCTCCCGCTCTTGGAGACCTCCGACCTCCACCAGCTGGAAGAGATCAGAGGCCTTATTAATGAGCAACTCAGCACTGGTATAATAATCACTTTTCTTCTTTAAAAGAAAAAACACTATCCGCTTGTATGTCTGTGTCAAAATGCGTCATGGCTGTGTCAATATATTTGCAGAACGAGGGTCTGTGCTGCTCAACGGGCTGGTGGACTACTTTTTAGAAACAAACTCATCAGAGGCCATGCATATCCTCTGCTCAGTCAGAGAGCCGCACGACAAGGTGACAAAAGTCGGTTGTTTATTCACGCCGCTTCATTTGAATTAAGCGGCAGTTACTTCAAATGCAACTACAAATGAGAGTGGGATGACAAAAAAAATCTATTGATTTGGCCGATCACCACCTTTCATTACCTTCTTTCAAAATTGACTATGTGGGTACATGTGTGAAGCTCCTTCGTGCCTTTACATGCAAGGTCATTACCCAAAATGTTTTTTAAAAATGTTCTTGAATTACAATTACCGGTATATAATAGTGTAATTTGATTTATGGGGGAAAATAAAATGCTACCCATAAGTGTCGGCCTGATCAGCTAACATCCCGACTTGCCACCGCAGCACCTTCTGGACAAGATGAACGAGTGCATGACCAAACAGGCCTGTCGGCTGCCCACCCTCACCCTGCTCGGCCACGTCATTCGCAAGCAGCCGTCCTGGATCCACAAGATTGCCCGATACCCTCTTCTGCTATCACTGCTCAAATGCCTAAAGGTACCGCTAAAATGTGCGAGACGATATGACCAACATTTCTCACCAGCTCTGATGATGTGCAGATTTAAAAAATAGACTTTGAACAACAACTGCACTAATGTTTGATGCTTCTCTACCAAAAACAAAAGCATTGAGCTAAAACAATCTGACATAGAATATCATTTCCTAGAGTGGAAATGTTTACGAAAATCAATCAAAGCTATGAGCAGCGTTTGAATTGCAAGTGGATGACGAAGTTGTTCAAAAATGATGGGGAAAAAACAATGCAACCTTACTATTAAAATAAATAAATAAATAAAGATCTGTGCCAACGGTTCCTTTGTGACTCAAATGACGAGGAGAGACAACAACGGTAATTCCCTAAACAAGTCGGGCGGGCCGCTTCATAAATTTTATTGACTAACTTTAGTTCATCATCCAGACAAGGGTAATTAACCCTTTGACTGACAGCGGTTACTAGCTCATCGTGTTATCAGGTTAAGTGGTGCATGAAAGGGTTAAGCAAAAATAATAATATTTTTTTTTAATAGCGTTTCAAAGCTCAGTTATATCCGCATTTGATTCCCTTGTCAGACTGATACAGATGTGGTGGTGCTGATAACTGGGGTGCTGGTGTTGATCACGCTGCTTCCAATGATTCCTCAAGCGGGAAAACAACACCTGTGGGAGTACTTTGACATATTTGGCCGCTTGGCATCCTGGAACCTCAAGAATCCGGGTGAGATACGCATTCCATTTCCTGCAAAACAGTTCACTTCCGCCCACCGTTATTTGCACCCACGATATTCGAGAAACCACAGTCCATCAGGGGAGATGATAAAAGCTTAAGCTGGAAAATCTCATGGGTCTTGCTTTCCCTCTTGCTTAGGAGTGTTGTGTTTTTCCCCCCTTTAAATCCATCCAGGTCACGTTTCTGAGGTTTACTTGATCCACTTACACGCCAGCGTTTATTCGCTCTTCCACCGCTTGTATGGCATGTACCCTTGCAACTTTGTGTCCTACCTGCGCTCTCACTACAGCATGAAGGAAAACATGGAAACATTTGAAGAAGTGGTCAAGGTGAGGCCGTACCATACTGCCTGTCCTTGAGAACGTGATCAGTTTTCTTTTGGTGACATTGATCGAAATTGCTTCAAACCTCTTTACTCAGCCAATGCTTGAACATGTGCGTATCCACCCTGAACTGGTGACAGGAACCAAGGATCATGAGCTTGACCCCACCAGGTAAGACTCGCATAGTTTTGCAGCATTTTCCAGGCATGTCAAATGTTTGGTTGGGGATCTTGATTAGTTTTAATTTATTTTTTGCTGTAGGTGGAAAAAGTATGAAATCCACGATATCGTCATTGAATGTGCCAAAGTGTCTCTCGACCCGAAGGAGGCCTCCTGTGAGGAGGGATATGCCACCATGCCTGACAACTTTTACCCTCAAATTCACCTGCGACCACAAGACTGCACTTCCAGCCCCTACACAGACCTCTATAGCAGCTATGGTTAGTTTAAAAAGAGTGTTGGGGGGGGGGGGGTGATATTATGTATACATGTGCTTTTGCATAGGAATGATCTTTTTAATGATAAAATGTAATCATCCTTCAATTGTCTGACTACTTTATACAAACATAGGCACTTACATTGATATTTCATGACTACGATGACTGATTGATTACTTGCTTTTCTGAATCGAAAGATCTTTCTAACTTCTAAGAGAAGTCCAGTGCCATCTCATAATTGTAGCTACCAAAAAAATGCTGAATTATCCTTTCAGGCACAGCGGTTACTGAAGTGGACAGCTTATCATGTTATCAAGTTACATGGTGCATGAAAGGGTTAATAATCCTGATTCCAGTTCGAAATATTCCAGTGTTGAGAGCTCGCTAAAAATGAAGGTGTCTCTCAATTCAACTTAGCTGTATATATAGAGCACTTTAAAACAACCATCGCTGTATACAAAGTGCTGTACATGGAGCCAATATATATACAACAATAAAAAATAAATTACTAACAAAGACAGTAGAAAGCACCAAACAGTAAATCTAAGATCAAATCTGAGTCATGCCGAGTCAAATGTCAAAGAGTAATAAATGAGTTTTGAGATGAGTTTTAAAGATGCAGCATTCTGGGCCAACTGGAAATGCTTCATAGAGGACTGGCTGACTCCAAAGTAAAATACATTACAGTAAAGTGCTCGTGAGAAAGAAGGAGAGGTTTTACTTTAGTCAGCTGCCTAAGATGACAGAAGCTGGATTTAACAACGGCACCAATTTGCCGGTCCAGTTTAAAATCACTGTCCAGTTTCAGATCCAAGTTTGAGAGTGTTGACTTAAGATCAGGTGTCAGGGGGGCCAAGTCTGTCTGTGTAAAAGCACTTTATATTAGGTATTATTCGTCGAACCAATAATATGATTTTTGAAGTGTTAAAAGAGGACGTTTCGGTCAGTAACAGGTCTTCCTAAGAAAAAGTGTTCAGTATATTCACTTTGAAAAGTGATTCATTACAAACACGGAGTAATTACAGTAACAAAATATTTGTGTTGACACCTACATTTTTTCTTCTGACGGTGGTAGCTTAGACAAGGATTGTCATTATTAAATGTATTATGTTCAAACCAAATTTTAATTCCACAATTCTTATCAGGAAAAATGCTTTAATCAAAGGAGCTGTCAATTATTAAATTGATTTGGTAAATTTAACGTACCCTCGTGTAGTCATGTAAATGAAATGTGATTTGGAAATATGCACTATTTAGCACCATTGCACATCTATATTATTTGTATATGTATGTATTTTTCTCCCCGATTACCGTATTACAATTTTGAATCTTTACAGTGACGCCTTTTAAAATTTGGTTCATTAACAGTCAGCCGAAAATATCATGGGAACCATGATTTCAAATGCTTTGAAAACTTCTTTGTCTACTTGACAACAGGAAGCTCTTCATCAACTCCGTTCTCCACTCCACGGCAGCCGCTGCCTCCGCCCCTGTCTTTGCCCCCCTTCTCAGGGACACAGTCAACCAACCGTAGCCCACAGACCACCAAACGGCAGGTAAGAACATCAGGAAATGAAGGCTCATAATCCTCAAGGGTGGAGAGGTTCAAGAGATATGTACCGGGCAATATTATCTTTGTAAAGGCAGACCGGTTTATCGCAGGGAATACGTTACAGACAGTTCCCACCCACCATCGATGAAAAGAGCTTTTTATTTACTTACAGAGCTCCACCTATGACCCTAACTCCTCCTATGGCGGGAAGGACCCACTGTGGAGCCCCTCCTCTTTGTGTGGAATGGCTACGCCCCCTTCATCCAGGGGCATGTCGCCCAACTTTGAGCTCTCCCACAGTGCCTCGCACCTTCCCAGCCGCTTCCACTGCACTTCAGGTGAATCCTGACATTGAAACAAACGTCCTTAATAAGTTCTATTCATGAATTACTTTTGAAGTGATGAACCCACCAATAGCTGGTTTAAGTTTGATTTGGAGTAAGAACTCTTTAGAATTATCTTTTTAATGGCGCCGTTTGCGTGTTTCATGTGAGCAGGCGGGAAAGGAACGTCTGCCTCCAGTACTCCAGCCCCTTCATCACCACCACCCACTCTAGCAGATGACTTTCCGATCATCTCCTTGCCAGGCAACACAGTCCAGTCCAGTCCACCGAGAAAAGTAAGCTAAAACACACATGCACATACAGAGTGACTTTTCGTCACTAGTTTTGGATAGTCTTTTGAAAAGAAAATTTTGAACTGAAAAGAGAAGTCCGTTTTTTTTCCCACTTATGTCTGTGCTTGATACTTTAGCACACAATACAAATAAGAGGAAAACGTGGCGATGGGTGTAAAATACTGGTTGATTGTGTGCACTTTTGTCAACAAGGGTTTGTGAAGCCCTTTGTGAGCCTTTTGTGATAAAAAATAGCAAATGTAAATAAATGTAACAGTCGTGTAGTCAAAAACAAACCGTGTGACTTTTCAGGATCGCAGACACGTCGACAGTGGTAAACCTGCACTGGTGAGACAGGAACCTGTGAAAGACTCAGAGAAAAGCGGCGCCACAAACAAAGGTTTGTTACGATGCATCACATGTACACAAAGTAATGAAGCAGACAGAATGGGAATTCTCAGCATAAGTTCCTGATCTCGAAGGCCGGCCGCCAAGTGTGGTCAGCAGTCTGCTTTGCTGTGATTTTGCGCCGGTTTTCGCCCAAAAACTTGTTCAACACTCTAAATTGGTCATGGGTGTGAATATGGTCCATCTGTGCCCTGCGACTGACTGGTTAGCCGCGGTCCTCACACACAAAGTCAGCTGGGATAGGCTTCAGCTCAGCCATAACCTAATGAGGACAAGTGGTATCGAAACTGGATGGGTGGATGACTAAGCAATTATTAAGATGACATTTAAGTATCGAGTCAGGGTCTTCATCGGCCTTCGACTGAAATATTGAATCTTATCTGGCTCATAGACGAGTGGCAGTCAGTTCCAATTTTAGTGCTGCCAAATAAGTTTTGATTCTGTCACGTTCTAAGATTTGACCACCTTTCACAACATAACTAAAAGATCTTAGTGTTTTTTTTTCTCCTGAACCCTTGTCATTCCTGAAATCTATCGCAAGACTGACTCAAGTTTCTATTTATTTTAAATCAGATGCTGCCGATGCTGCAAATGTATCCATGACCATGACCGAGCTCTCGGTTTTCATGAAGTTACAGGAGTTGGAGCTTCAGCTGAGAACGGAAAAAGAAAAGGAGGAGGGTGAGAGCAGGCCTTTTTATGCTTTTTCAGAACTTCATTTGTTTTTCTTGAGTCACATGGGTAGACGTCTTGGACAGAGATCACAAAAGCGGACTGCTCAGTTTCTGTGTGTTGCACCATTTCTTGGCACCTACTCAAAATCCTTCTGTCTCTCTTTCTCTCGCTTTCCCGTTTTTTATTTTTTTAAATTTGTAGCGGCTATCACAGAGGAGCTGCTCAAGATTACAGAGGATAAACAGGATCGTTCAGGCCTGAGGGGTTTCGACTCTCCTTTCTACCGAACCACTGAGACCCTGACTGGCTGTCAGACACAAGACAAGATCGTCACCAACAGCCAAATGGGCGGGTCCGTCCCGGACACACACCATGCAGCGTGTACGCCAGACAAAGCGGAGAATACCACAAGCGCCAGCGATGTTGGGAGCGAACAAGGAGGGGGAGCGGGAGACAGTCGCAGTTTAGCCATCGGCCTCGATCAGTCCTGGCCCTTCCTGTCAGGTTTTACCCCGATTGACCACCACCTGCACCGGAGCCCCTCGGCCCCAGAAGAGGAGGTGTCAAAGTTTGGGATGTTCTCACCTAGTCCCTGTGGCAAGACGCCTGCATCAGTGCCATACGAAGTGTTATTTGACCTGGCTTTGCCCAGGGCGGCCTCTCTCTACGTAGGCCGGAAGACATCTGAGGCCGTTCACAAAGCGGCACGAGAGAGGCTCTCAAGACATGAAGAGGGGCTGGAGGACGGGGAAGAGGATGGCCTTCTGACTGCTTCACCACTAGAGGTGCTGGATCGCCTTGTTCAGCAGGGGAGTGACGCCCACGATAAAGTCCTCAAGCGGTGAGATGTCATATCTACAATTTTGTTTGTTTTTGTCATTAGTAACACCAAGTCACTTACAGAAAAGGAATATGGAGTCACTCTTCTGTGAAAGTGAGCTCCACTCATCCACAGAAGAGCATTTGTGAGGTTGGGGTCAACAACTAATCCAACCCAAACATGTTTGATGGGGTTGAGGTCAATGGCTCTTATATTCTTCCACACCAAACTCATCTGCAAGTATACAATTGACTGTCTTGTAAATCCACGGAATTAACATTCTACGAGAACTGAATGCCCCCAGCGTGATACTATAGTCATTTCACTGTATCTTTTGGACTTGACGAAGTATAATCCCTCAAGAGGAAAATCCAAATGTAATGGAAATGTAGCCAGCCAAGGTGAATTTATCATGCACAGGTTCACATCATAATCTCAAAACAAATGATCAAATGTTTAAAAACAACACAAGTGTCGCCACTCTTTGTCAGAGTTCAGTTCACATTCTAACTATGACTGGGCTTCTCAAACAATGTCATCAGTTGTGTTACCCAGAAACCGAAACAAAGAAGTGTCACAGTAGTTTAGCATCAGCATTTATTTGTATTTGTGGGTCTTATTTTGCAACTGGTAACAAAAACTCGCATTCCCAGCTTATGTTTGGTCGTCATGATCATGACCGACATCATTTGAATTCCAGAGGAAACAAAACATCTGCAGAAATGTTTTTCTCCCTTCCTCTCCTCCAGATTACCTCTGCCAAGTAAATCAGCTGACTGGACGCACTTTGGAGGTAATTCACTCACTCTTCTACAATGTTGCTCACGGATAGAAGAAGATACTCCGAATGCTGTAATGGGGCATTAGTCAGCATGACTAGTGATGCGTCATGAGTGTTGGGACGTGTCTTGTAAATTCTAATTGGGGGAGGATTTGTTCAGTGTTTCACACTACATGTCTTGGAAATCCAAAGCATAAGGCCACATCCAGCACAATCTCATTATTTTTATTATTGATTATTCCGAAGTGGGCCCGGTGGGTCAGTGGTTAGCGCGTTGACCTCACAGTGCAGAGGTACTGGGTTCGATCCTGGCTCTGACCTTCCTGTTTGGAGTTTGCATGTTATCCCAGTTTTCTACACCACTTATGCAACACTGATGTTTTCGATTCTTCAAGAGTACAAGCTGGTGGCACATTTATGCAATGCTTAATGTTTATAAAGTTACCATAAGTTATATAATCTTCAAATTTATGAAATGCGTGAACTGCAGCAGTCTAAAGTAGGGGTTATCATTCACATAAAGCGGAGCAATGAGGATTTCCTTCCCCCGTGACCTCATGATTGCCGTGTACTGAGCTGCATTACAAACATATTATCTCCTATTTTTAAACAGATGTGAGAGCATATATGTCTGGATTTATGGAGGTTGAACGTCCATATTGGTTATCAACAAAACATTGCAAAATATGAAAATCCACACAAGATGACGTGACGAGTCAACTCAATTCTGAGCCACATTAGACATAGTCAGTTAAAATGGGCCCAAAACATAAGAGCCCCTTTGCTGTTCTGTATGAATGTTGTCGTTTTTAATTAATTTATTTTTTTCCCTTTTGAATCAGGGTCGGCTCCATCTGACGAGCTTCACATGCTGCGGAGCCAGCTGCTCCTGCTGCACAACCAGCTGCTTTACGAGCGCTACAAGCGAGAGCAGCACGCCGTCCGCAACAGACGCCTCCTGCGACGCATCATCAACGCCACCGCACTTGAAGAGCAGAACAATGCCATGGTCAGTGTGCATGAGCCGTGTCGCTGATCGTAAATCAAAATAGCGGACAGTTGTCTGTGCATTCCAAACAATGAGACCCACAACTGTGTTTCATGTCTTATAAGCCACAGTCATTTTGACAGCACTGTTTTCCTTCCCTTCTTTGCATTCCCGAGAAGCACATAAAGCTGGAAGGCTTGGTTCAAAATAAAGACTTTATTCTTTGCTCAATCGAAGTCATGGGAAGCGCGTTGGCACTGAGTGCTTCATTTGCACAATGACTGTTTATGTTGACTCAAATCTTGTGTGCTTTTAATCACACTTCGCATCTTAGCTGTCACATAGTGTCGATCTGATCTAGGGAGCCGCCGTATTTCCTTACCCTACATAAAGTCGCTCGAATCTCTGTAGAAGGACCAGCTGAACCTGCAAAGCGTGGACATCTCGTCTTTGAGGGAGAGTTTGCAGGTGGAGCAGCAGCGCTACAGGCAGCTGTGGGACGACCGAGAGACTGTGGTGACCCGTCTGCACAGTCAGATCAGACAGCTGCAGCAGGGACGAGACGAATACTACACCAAGAACCAGGACCTCCAGGTATGTGCGATCATACACACCGTGTCCGCTGATTGTCGAGCTTTAGAATTCTTTCTCAGGCCTTCTTTTTCTGTGTCCGCAGAGCAAGTTACAGGAGTGTCAGAAAAGGCTGGGTGAGTTGGAGGCAGAGCTTCAGGGGGCAAATAACAGAGTCTGTCACACTGGGCACCTGCTCAAACAGATGAGCATCAAGGTAAATGTTTTTAACGTGTGGTTCACTGTTGTATGTTTGCGTCAGAATGACCGTTTGTCAGCAGTGGTTAGCCATTTCATTGTTTTGGAGGCGCATTTTTAGGATGCAGACGTGAAAACCATCCTAATGAGATGACCAAAGGTTGTCCGAGTTTCTTTCTCCGGAGGGGGAAAAAAAATAATAAAGAAAGAAAGCAATGGGTGGGACAGTAACGAGGCAAGCAGGCATCTTGCCTCATATTTTTCATCCAACTAATCTACAAACAGCAGATATTCTAGGGCAGGTTCGATTGCCTTGGCGAAGCCCCTTATTCTGTGATTTGGGGTCAACCACAATTATTATTTTTTGCTTCTGAGGTTTTGTTATTCTCGAGCATGTGTTGATTCAGGAAATGTGTGTGTGTGTGTGTGTGTTTTTAAAAGACACAAATATGTGAACCTGTGAATGGTGAACAGAGTGTGCGGGGGTCAACTGCAGTTTACTTATTGACCTCTGTCATCTTTTTTTTTTCTTCTGATGCATCCTTCAGTTAAACAACAGTGAGAGCACCCAGCAGCGAATGAGCTTCCTGAACAAACAGTTGCTGCTCCTCGGGGAGGCACACAAACTGTCCATGCAGGAACTGCAGTATGGAGGCGCAGATAATACCAAGGTGGGCTGACAAGATGGCTTCTTCGCGGATATGGATTGTTGTAGAGAATAACATGTACACACAAGGCATTTATTTTTTTTTTTTCCCTCCCACATTTCCTGTGACGCGCAGCAACCCACCTCCCATGAAGCCCAGATGCTGCAGGTGTCCTATAGAGAGGAGATGGAGTCTCTGAGACAGAACCTGCTGGTTCAGGGCCAGAAACTTGAGGCAGCACACCAGAGAGCCTCTGAGCTGGAGACCCTCCTCTCCAAGAAGGAACACCTCATTGCCGAGCAGAAGAAGTTTCTGGAGGATGTGAAATGTCAAGCAAAGTGAGTTGTCAGTTTCCCAATGTAAAATCTACAACCTCTTCAAATGTCGCACACAATTAAAGGCAATGACATATTTATGCTTTTTCCTTAATTGAGCTTGTCCTTACTTTTCAAGTTCAACCACTTTTTTAAATTTTTTTTTGTCACATCTTCTGCTTTTTACAACAGGGCAGAGCTGCAGGCCTCCGACAGCAGGTACCAGGCTCAGCAGAGAATCACGCAACTGCTACAGATTGAAATCCTGCAACTGTACAGCAAAGTGGAGATGGAGGCTCCGGTTAACAGTGCTGGTTTGCCACAAGGGGTTAGATCTGACCGACACACACCTGCTGATTCCAGGTTTGGGAGCAGAACTCAGTACAGCAAAGCCAAATTTCATTGTATAGCAGTCAAATACACCAGACTTTCTGCATCTTATTCTAACCGTAAAAAATGTGTCCTCTTGAAGGATTGATCTTTCTCATTTCTCATTTTGGAAACTATGCACTAATTTTGCTTCTATCCATTTGCGTCACAGAAAATAGAAGTAAATCCAAATGTTGTCCAGTGGGATCATTGGTCGGTTGGTCAAATTAATAAATAAAGTGAGGAAAAAAAAGTAAAGACATTTTTTAAATCAACATCAAAACTAAGTTTGTGGTTGCATAAACTCATCTTGGATTAAATTTTATTTTTAACTCTTATATTGGTTAGAGGTGTCAAATTCTCACATTAATTATGGTGATATTTAGCACATTGTGTTCTTTAATCGCGTTAACCTAAATTTTAATCTCTAACTTTGTTGTTTCTGTAAGTGGGTTGCCTTTTTCTCATATCCCTTTTTATGTGGTAGCTTCTTGTGTTCGAGTTGTTGAGGGTGGAGAAACAACTGTCAGTCACAACCTTAAGCGAACATTAATAATAATAATAATACATTTTATTTATGGGCGCCTTTCTAGGAACTCGAGGACAACTTACAACAAGCAGTTAAAATCACAAATACAATGTTAAAAACAGCATCAAATAAAAATACAACAAAAAATAAAAATAATGGCTTTATGGTCTGAGTGAATAGGCTTGTCTAAACAGATGTGTTTTGAGGCTGGATTTGAAACATGTTAATGGGTCTGTATTGCGAAGGTCAGCAGGGGAGTGTGTTCCAGAGCTGGGGAGCAGAGCGACTGAAGGCTGTTTCCCATGGTGACGAGCCGAGCAGCGGGGGACAGAGAGGGAGAGAGAGGAGGAGGAACGAAGAGAGCGGACAGGTGTAGGAATATGGATGAGGTCAGATAGGTATGGAGGGGCTAGGTTATGGATGGCTTTGAATGTGGGGAGCAATTTTATATTGAATGCGGTGTGAAATGGGGAGCCAGTGGAGATGTTGGAGGGACGGGTGTAATATTGTATGGTGTGAGCGTGATAATGCGGGCGGCTGAATTTTGGACGAGCTGAAGCTTATAGAAGTTTTTTTTTTAGGGAGACCGAGCAGGAGGGAATTACAGTAATCGAGTCGAGAGGTGACAGGGCGTGAACAAGTATAGCAGTGGAGTGAGGAGTGAGAGAAGAGCGGAGCTGGTGGATGTTTCTAAGATGATAATATGCAGAACGAGTGATGTGGTTGATATGTGAGGTGAAGGAGAGGGTGCTATCAAGGATTACACCCAGACTCTTGACCTGAGGGGAGGGGGAAATGGAGGAGCTGTCAAAGGGAATGAAGAAATTGTTTATTTTGTTTAGTGTGGATTTGGTGCCAATGAGGAGGAGTTCAGTTTTATTGCTATTCAGTTTGAGAAAGTTTGAAGTGAACCAAGATTGTAATTCCTGCAGGCAGTTGGATAGGGAGGACGGTGGAAGTATGGTATTAGGTTTGGTAGAGCTGGGTGTCATCCGCGTAGCAATGAACGTGAATGTGATGTTTCCTGAAGATATTACCAAGGGGAAGAAGATGGATTAGAAATAGCAAGGGGCCAAGGACAGAACCCTGAGGAACACCTGAAGTGAGGGGAAAGGGGTGAGATCTAAAACATTTGAGCTGGATAAACTGGGTGCGGTCAGAAAGATGGGAGCAGAACCAGGAGAGGCCGGTACTGGTGAAGCCAATGGAGGAGAGTCTGTCGAGGAGAATGGCGTGAGAGATGGTGTCAAAGGCTGCACTGGGGTCAAGCAGGAGGAGGATGGCGAGTGAACCGGAGTCAACCGAGAGAAGAAGGTCATTGCATATTTTGAGGAGGGCAGTTTCGGTACTATGGAGGGGATGAAAGCCAGATTGAAATTGTTCGTAGAGGTTATTGGAGGAAAGATGGGTGTGAAGTTGAGCAGCCACTGTTTTTTTCTAGTCCTTGAGTCCTTGTAATGGAGGAAGTGGGTAGTGCACATTTCTTTATGAATAGCCAGTCCAGTTTTTCTGTATAATCTTTCAAGTTGATGGCCTTTTGATTTAAGTTGTCTGAGGGTAGGAGTAAACCAGGGTACTGTTTGGTTGAATTGAATTGAACATTGATTGGCTGTCATTATGTTTGGGCTTGTTTTACATAAGCTGATTGGCTCCCATTGCAGTTGGGCAGTAAGCAGCGGTGAGGAGATGTGAAAATGGAGGAGCATGTAAGAGTTCTCGGCACAATGAATGGACAATTTACATTCCAAAAACGCCCTGACGGGACTATTGATAAAGCTAGAGTGTTGTGCCTAATTTGTAAGGAGTTTGCTTACCACCGAAGCAGCTCAAGTTTAGCCTTCTACATCAATGCAAAGCACCCAGTCGCGAGTTCAGCCTCGGCTAACGTTAGCACCGAAAGCGTTGGCACTAGACGGAGCCATAGCAAAGCTCTTCACCAAACTAAACTCGATGAGAACACCCCACGTATGACGCATGAAGTCAGCATAGCTGATGTGTGCTCTGTAGCCTATAAGAAGTGTTAGACGTTTATTTCAGCACTTTATTTTGTCATGATGAACAGTGTTCTTTCTGAAGTGCTAACTTACAGCACTGTGCTTTAACGGTCTATTTTAATAATAATAATACATCACATTTGTAAGCGCCTTTCACAACACTCAAGGACACTGTACAGCCAAGACCAATAGTAAAACACAGATAAAATAATAAATAAAGGAAGAAAGATTTAAGGCGGGTAGGCAAGTCTGAATAGGTGGGTTTTGAGCTGGGTTTTGAATAAGGAAAGAGTCAATATTACGAATGTTGGGAGGAAGTGAGTTTATTTATCATCTGAAGCAAGTTCCGTGTTCAGTACTTGTATTGCTCAGAAAAGAGTTCTTATTGTTTTTGATATGTTAACCTAAGCACTTTTATGGACCTGGTGTTCTTTTATTTTTGTTTTGTAATTGGAGATTTACAAAAACAAAACGGTGATGTTCCCCCTGGTGGTCGAAACTAAATGTTGTAGGTAGGATTTGGATTACCGTATTTTCACGACTATTCGACGCACCGTACGGTTGGGCGCAGTCTCATTAATGGGTGACATTTCTGTATTTTACACATAAACAAACCGCACTGTATTAATGGGCGCAGTTTTACAGTGGTAAGACATACGCCAGCTTAAACATACGGCATGCATGCGCGCACGCTAACACGTTAGCTTGAAGCATACTGTAGCATGCCAAGACATACAGATACAAGCTAAAAACACGTTTTTAAAAAAGCAACGAAAGCAGAACTGAGCTCGGGTGTATTTTATTTAGCCATCGTACAATGTTCTCACGTTTTTCGATCAATCATCACCCAGAAATCCATCAAAATTTGCAAATTGTGGCGTAACTCGCCCAGCGCTGCCTCTCACTCTTTGTAAAGTTGTGTTTGCCATCGATCATCCATTGTTCCCATGCCGTTCACAACTTTACTTTGAACGCCCGGTTGATGCCGATGTCCAGCAGTTGGAGTTGTTTAGTCAAGCCTCCGGGAATAACGGCAAGCTCAGAGTTCATTTGCTTGACTTGGTTTTTCACCGCTGCTGTGAGATGGGCACGCATGCCAAAAGCATAACCGATGGCTTGAACTTTGAACTGAGCTTAGTAGGCGTGTCTCTTTGTCGAATTTATTTTAGGGGGTTCTTAGAAACCAAAACCGGAGTTGTTTTGCAACAATGCTCATTGCCACACTCCATACAGGTGTTGGTACCTGCTTGCAGCGTCCCTCTAGCGTCCACTTACACGCCCACCCTTCACCCATTGGCGGACTGCTCCCCAGCATGCCTGTCCTCTCTCTCTCTCTCCCTCTCCATATATGTATATATACATGCCCACCCTTCCCTGATTGGCCGACTTCTTTCCCGCATGCCTGGCCACAATCACTTCCGCCTTTTCTCTATATAAACGGTGTGTCGGTTGTCAGTCAGATTTTGGAACTCGGCGCATACAAAAGACGCTCCGCACCATAAGGCGTCCTGTCCATTTTGGAGAAAATTTAAGACTTTTAATGGCGCCTTAGTCGTGAAAATACGGTAGTCTCAAATACAGCAGAAAGTAAATGGCTTGGACTGCATTTGTTCAAGTCTGTTTAAAAACAATAAAATACTTTATCATACCACTTTTTGGTGATGTGAATCTTTTGATCTGCCTCAATGCTCAATAATGTAATTAATTTAAAACGAAAATACAGTGAAACTCCTCTACGATGAAATCATGTATGCAGCAAGAAATTTTTCACAACGGGGGCTTTTTCACTTTTTTGATCTCAAATGGAAACGCACACAAACGTGTGTACACACACACAAAATCGTATGTGTACTCTTTATTTTTATTCCAATAGTGCATAAGTATGAGCACACACTTATTTGACACTTCATATAGTTAGTGTAGAGAGAAAAAAGGAAAATTGCGAAATTTATGATTCAGCATTCACTTTCACTTACAGTACATCAATTTCTTAGATAATGTCTTTTATTTTGCTTCCTCTGTCTTGCATTTTGATCACTTGTACCCTCTCTTTCAGCATCGGAGTGCTTCTTTTCTTAGCTGCTTGACATCCAAAGGTCCGTTTTGTAGCCATTTTAGCAATGCAACGTTCATGCTGCGTCCGAATCTAACAATAACAGATACTTCCTGGCTTTTCTTTCCACTATCTCACTGTCTCTAACTCAACCTTCCCTCGATCGTCACCCAAGACAGCGTTGCTCAGCTGATGTCATGCAATGAACTTTTAAGTCAGCCACGGTACGCTTCGTAGTCCTCGATGGCCACAGTTAGCGCGATGGAACTCACCTTATCTCTAATTAGCGCTCCAGTTAGCATAAGGTTTTTAGCATGATAACAAGTAAAGCATTCGAGGAAACGTTCGTTTATTTGAATGTCCGTCGATCCATAAGCAATTTACTCTGAGCAGCTAATCGGATGCATTCCACTCTATCTTCCACGGATCTAGCTACAGTATCTACACATAGACAGTGAGGTCCCTCTTGGCCAATCGGAGGCCAGGATGATGCGCGGTAAGCCAATGGCAGAGCAGCTATGAGTATGTTGCGTTCAGGAAACTCGGAGCTGTGACCGAAATAAACATCGTTCGATATGTAAACCAGTTTGGTGGTTGCTGTTGCCGTTTCCGAACAAAGCAATAGAGGTCGCTGTTGGATCAGATTTCGTTGTAGTGAATCTGTTTGCGACCCTAGAGCAGAGAAAATGATTTCGTATAGCGCAACAGTTTGGTTTTTTTGGTCATATGGGGGGCAGGAAAATGGGAATGGTGTTAGTGCATGAAGATTTTTTCACATTAGAGTGTATTTTCTCCCATCTGGGTTTTGTTCTAGAGGAGTTTCACTGTAGGGTTTTTTTCAGCAATTTTTAGATAAAGTTAAAATATAGATTAATTTGCTCAATTAATTACATATTTATTTAATCTCTTGGCAGCACTAATATTGGTATTTTAATTCGCAACCATGACTTTGATCCTATTTACAAAATGTTCCAAATTCTGTAGTTGAATGTCTATTTTTCTCCCTAGCAGCATCCTGGTGACCGATGGACTAAGTCAAACTTGCACCAATGAAGAGAGGGACAGCAGAGCACCACATGACTCACATTGCGGCAACGGCAGCACTTTATTACCAGGGCAACTCAAAGCAAGCAAAACTTCCAAGAGCACTGCCAACTCGGTCAATGGTAGCAAGGAGTCAGGCCCGTCCCTCATGGTGGACCTCCCCCTGTCCTGCCCCCGCACCAACCGGCTTGCCACTCTGACACCATCTGACGCACCCCTTACCGTAGGCTCCTACCCCAGTGCCAAGAGCTTCCTTGGCATGAGGGCACGCGAGCTCTTTCGCAACAAAAGCGAGAGTCAGTGCTGCGACGAGGACGAGGAGGACGAGCATCTGCAGCCGCCACAGCTTGCCGGCCTTGCCCACAGTCTGAAGACTGAGCTGTGCGCAGAGCCGCCGTGCCCGGGTTCGGTCGCCCACCTCGGCCTTGCGTCCCCTCCCATTCCAACCATCCTGACTCCGACTCCATCCTTGGCTGCTCCTCTCCATGCACCGGCCAAGAAATCCCTGGAGCCAAGACAGCAGGCCCCCAGTCAGGAAAGCCCCCGGAGGAGGATAGGGCGGGTCCCGTTGGGAACTGCGCGGCCCCGGCAGCAACAGCTCAAGATCATGGACTACAATGAAACGCATCATGAGCACAGTTAAGAGACACAACTGAGCCGCAACGTCCAAAGCTAAAGTTTGAGAGGATTTACAAATCGGTCAAAGAGCCATACGTCAGTAACTCTTTGAAAGTCAGTATTATTTGCGCCATTCCTCTGAGTGGACAACAGGATCTAGCCCCACTTGTTTTTTTGTTGTTTTTTTTTTTTAAATAGCCGTTCATCCTGAATTCGGTTATGCCCAAGATGCTCTTAGATAACACAAGTAGAACGTGATCAGAAGATTTAACTTCCACTTGGAGATTCAGGCACTTTTTAAATGGTCAGTTCAACGACGATTCCAAAATGTTTTTATCTTTCCATTTTGTTCCATTCAAACAAAGCATCTCTGGCACCGGCCTACACCATGATCTTGTGGGTTCTAATGTTCACAATGCAAACAGATGGCGCAAACATTTCGAATTTGATTGACTGAACAAATGATAGGATATCCCTCCACCTCCCTTCCCAAGATCAGTTATTTAAAGCAAAACAAGGATCATTATTTTCTTTCACCGACAAACCCAGACCATATCATTGTCGGTAATTATGAAGTCACATTCCCATTCGTAATTCCAAGGTTACTGATCAAAATCTGTCTGAAGGAGTGTTTGTTTGCACTTTGTCAGGGATGCCCACACCTTGGCATCCAAACGCTTTCTTTCACTGCTGCACCAACAGTCGGTGACTTTCTTGTCTTCTCTCTAAATCCTGTTGTCCACAAAGATCTCCTGCTGTCATGTCCTTCTGCAACGCTATCTACAGCATGTTCACTGATCCACTTTAAATGCCAACCGTAGTAATTACAACAACCTAAGGCGGAAGGTACAATCTGCACAAACTGAAGGGACTCTTGAATGGATGACATGGCAAAAAAGGAAGTTCTTAAAGCAGTGGCTTGTGTTTAACTGTGAACAATAAAGGTCGTCTTCAATGTTTTGCACTACAATAGTGTTTTGTCTTGTTGCCCCTCAAATGTGTAGCCTACACAATTTTTTTAGTTCTGCCGTTTTCGTAAGGCATCCGTACGTATCACTGCTGACTTCTGGTCGCCAGCCAATCGCAGTGCACATAGAGAGACCAACAACCATTCACATTCACACCTGTGGACAATTAGTCTCAAATTAAACTGTGTGCCATGTTTTTGGAAGGAAGCCAGAATACCCGGAGAAAACACACACACACAAGCATTGGAAGCATCTGCAAGCTGTACTCATGATGGCCGGAGCTGAGATTTGAACCCGCAACCTCAGAAGTGTGAAGCAAGTGTGCTAACTGCTTGTGTTTGATGGTCACTCAAATGGAAAATAAAATGTCTAGTTGGATTTTGACGGCCCCTATAATCGCCATCAAGCGCTGGTAGGTTTTGTTATTTTCTGACGAGCAGAAATGCCTATACAGCAACTATTTGGTGTGGTACAGGTACTATTGTAGACTCCCTCTACTGGTATGCAAAAGACTCATTGCAAAGGTACCATTCAATTTGTGTTCATGTTTAAGAGGACGAAGAAACTATTTCGGTACAATCCAATTCATTTTAATTGACTTGTAATTTCATTAGTTAAAAAAAATACAACTTTTAAACTGTGCACAATGTTACGGCGACTTAAAATATTACACGTTTGAGGACCACTGACCAATAACAGAATCGGGTCGGACCTGTGGACCAAAACAGTAAAGTTGTGGAATAAAATATTTTGCGAACATTAGTTTTGAACATTAGTACATGTTGGGCTTTTTCTCACTTCACTTTCTCGAACTTGAAAAATTGGTTTGCATGCCCAAAAGATCTTTCTCATGTATTTTGCGAGCACTTAAAAATGATGGTGAGGGATATGGATAATTTAGGTTGTTTTGCTAATTATGTTTATGGCGTTGGGTGAATTTTTCTTGGCAGATATTTTCTGTGCCATGTCCGTGGAAAAATGTAGGCTATTAGCCTTGCAGCCTGTATGCTAAGCAATGCTAATCCATTTGCAATGCATATACAGTACTTGATTTTACGCACGTCCCTGTTAAAAAAAAGTATAAAATCCGAATTTTTAAAAATGTCAATACTGTATATCTACATATATTTGGAAGAAAACGTATTCCCATCAGTGTCTTATCAACAAAGCCCTGTTTAGTTACCAGCAGTTGATTTCAATGTCTGTTAATGTGACCACATTTGTAACGTTCAACACTCATTTTGCTTTTGGTATGCAGTATCTCTTACTGAACCGTATCCTTCTCGAGAGGAAATTACTTTAGGCATTGCCTATTCACGTTGATGCGTGTTGGTTTCTTTATTTCCAGCAGAGGGCACTGTCGCTTCAATAACTGACGCCAAATCTTGGACGTAGTTCATGGGATCAGCAGGTTGGGTCAGGTCAGTACGGTATGATGTGAAGCACGTAATTGTTGATAATTTGACCACTCCGCACAACGTGAATTATAGTAAACCGAATACTCAACGGCATTATTCATTTTATTTATAAGAAGTTAATGTATACCCCCCTGTCCTCTTCATTGTGTACAAAATAATGGTCAGACATCAGTAATGGGTCAGGGGGAAAAACAAAATTTAAAAAGCACTATATTTAAAGAAGAAGTCTTGAATTAAATTATATATATTTTTCTCCCTTTCCTTTTTTCAGCCCCCGAATCCCAATTAGGCCTCTGGTACACTCGTTCTGCTGTTGAGATGAAATATACTTTTTTTTTTTTTTGCATAACCAAGTATGATTACTTTATCAAACGCCTGCATATGTGTTTTATGAGAGTCCAAAAAAGTGCTATGATTAATTTACCAGCATTCCACCAGGTCAAGAAAATTGATGCAGGATAATTGGGCACATAGGGAATCCATGGCAATTTGTGCTTTCAGGCACTACTTGAGAAATTAGATGTCAGTGCAAATGTGAAATTGCTCCTCAATGTTCTCAAAGATTCCATGAAAATTTAAATATAAATCTTAAGTACTTCCAGTAAAAGGATTTTTTTTACTTTTTAGTGTATGCCAACTTGAAATGAAGCCCTGTGAAAATGATCTGAATGAAATGAAAATACAGAATATGAGGTGTTGAAAAAGACATCCAACTTGTGTAAAGTTGGAACGGCGCTACACGGAAGGCGTCGGTGCTCATGCTCTTGGTAAAACTCTCATGCAAGAATTCATTAGATTCTTTTTGACAGAAAGTTTTGAATTCATCTGAAGATGTGTGATTATAATATTGAATATTATGTATGTACACCTTTGGTGGAAAATAGAAATCAGGCGTCACTATGTAACCTACTATTTTTACTCATTGTGTAGAAGTTACAAATGTATTTCACCGATGAATAAGAATGAGCTACGTACGCTATGTTTCAATAATTAATATGACGTAGAGTATACTGTACTTGTCAAGTTCAGGAGGTTATTGATCAATGAAGTTGTTCTGTTTCTCAAAGTTCGGAAGAAATTGGAATATTTTTGCTGTCAAAGGCCGTGACTAAATTCATGCAGTGGTCAACCATTAAAAATATCACATTTTAGCTTTGGTTACAAATTTCAGTGACAATGAATAAATCATCAGAATCATCACATCATCTCATGAAAAGTTGTATAGGGTTTGATACGAATGTGAGCCTGAGATCAACTGATTTCCTCTGAAATGCAAGTTGCTGTGGATTTGAAATGTGAGTGTTTATTCCTCACGGACAGCCAGCCCAAAAGAAAATGCTCAACAAGAATATTTGTGGTAAGCATACTACATACTGACACGCTGGAAAAACGGCTTCATTTGTCCTCATTAAAAGCTTAAAAGTTCATGAATAAATAATCATTAGAGCAAAGCATACTTTCTCCCATTTTTTTAATCTTCAGGCTCATATAAAACATGCAGACTCGAAAAAAAATGGATATATATGTCTGCCGTATAAATGCTGTTTAGAAATACTGTATGCCCTACCCCCCTCCATTTCCATTTTGATGTGACGGCTCTGAACTTCTAAGATCAGGTCCTATTTGGTCATTGGCATTGGAAGGGGAGCAAAAAAAAAAAAACAATTGGACCTCCGAGAGTCAACTGAATGCATTTAAGTGAAGATGATGAGCCTGCCTCTCTCTTGAGTAAGCAAGCTAGGCAGAAAGTTAAAGGGAGAAGAAAAGAAAGAAACCAGAGACTCGCATGCACGGTCTAGTCCCAGCGGTTTAATTATTTTAATTATCACTCCTCTTTCAGCTTTCCTTAAAAAAATAAATAAATAAAAAAGGACGGCCATTAAAAGATGCCCGTTTGGGTTAATTTGATTACAAAAAAACAAGATGGAGGAAGAGATGAAAGGCTGCAGATGTCGGTGCTAATCAGGGAGTTAAAACTGCTATTTGTGAACTGGGCCGAATGTGGATGCAGTGAGATTTTTTTTGGGGGGGGTAAAATATGTTCTTTCCTCACTTCAATAATAATAATAATAATACATTTTATTTATAAGCGCCTTTCAAGACACCCAAGGACACTTTACAATAACAAAAACCACAAACAAATACAAGAATGTCAACAGATTGTATTGATAAACTCGTGCACTTCCTCAAGCGACCACCGTGTTCGATTCTCTCACGACGTTGCCAACAAAACGCACAGCTCTAAATGGAAAGACACAATTTGAAGTTTCGTCAATGTCATTTTATTGACATTTGAGCAATTGCAGATTTTGAATTGCCCAATTATTGTACTCTGTTTTTTTTTGGGGCGGGGGGGCAAATTCAATATTAGGGCAGTCTGTGTTTCTAGCAACTTTGTTTAATGAGATAATTCTATCTTTTTGATCTGGCTTAAAGCAGCCACAGTTTAGGGGAGGAGGCTTTACGACGTTTGCTACTTTTATATCTGAACGCAGACTGGAAGGAAGAACATTTTATGTTCTTGGCGTAAGTCGCCATGTGCCAGGCCCAAGGCAACACTGTCAGCTGCCATAATGCAGCTGCTTGCTAAAGTTCCTCTGACTGCAGAGCTTGACATTTGTTCAGGCAAGAATGAGCACAAAACCAGCACAGGTGTTGAGCTGCTCCATGGCGAGAGGAGGGGCTGGAGGTGGAAAAAAAATCCCAACAACAACAAAGATTTACTTTCAAACTAAATCAAGCAGAAGGAATGTCCTAAGTGTGCAGAGAGATGGACGGGAGCCCATGCAATATTAAAGCGGCGTGTCTGGCTATGCCAAGCATGCCACTCCTCTCCGCCGCTCCCGCCCTCCTGGCTTCCTGGCCATCGGCTCTTCCCTCAAGGTGACACTTCAAAGCGGGCACGCAGACGCGGCAGGCCGAGCTGTCGGCATGAAGCCAGCATGCCCCCCCCCCCTTGTTCCCATCACCCGTCCAACACCACCCCCCCAACCCCCACCCTATCAATACCACCTCAAAGCCACGCAGTCGCTCTCCCTGCTGGGTCAGGTCAGCGCCAAGATCCACGTTACTTGCTGCCTCGGGAGCCCCTGTCAAAAAAATTGCACCCCACCAGTTTAATTAATAATGGGCCATTCCGAAGGTAAACATTTTGAATGCTCCCAGTCCTGTCGGCGAGTTGTGAGACCTCAACAGAAGACAGGCAAGAAGAGGCGAGCTAGGTCGGGGAGGTGTTCAAATCATTTGAATTGCGATGATTGGATTCCACATGCATTATTCTATGTTGTGTATCTTCTATGTTGCAGTGTTCCCGCCTGTCTGCCCGGGCGTTTCTTCAGAGATGTCTTTCTCTTCCACCGATGATTGGAGAGACCTGAACAAAACAATGCGGGTCCGCTTTCCTCGCCCGGTGTGACAGGTGGGTTATGAAAATCCCAAATGTATACTCACACACACACACACACACACCTACACGGTCTTCTTCTGGGTCCTGAGGCTCATAATCACCCCGCAAAACCCAGTGGGAGGATTTTACGTGGCGTGATCGATATTTGCCGATCTGTCTGCCCGCATCAACCTCAAAAACAGATAGCAGGAGACAAGGTGGCGCTGGCAGGTCATGGTTCTGCGGCGCCGACGTTTGATGTCTGCCAAAGTGCTCATCAGTGTGTAGAAGCGGCTTCATCTCGGCACGCCGGGTCACTGCAACCTCACCCCGAGTAGCACATGGCTGATTGTCTCTCTGTCAGGGTGAGCGGGGTTGTTGTTTTTCCCGAGGTGAGGCGATGGATCGTGTCCGACTTGCTGGGCTTCAGTTTTTTAATAGGGCCTCAGCTCTGGTACCTGGCAGGCCCGTTCACATCTTGCTCCACCTCTCCTCATCCCGACAGTCCTGAACTTGTGTTGTTATGTTGTTATTATTATTATTTTTTTAATATAAATAAAACTCCCTGCCTCATCCTTTGCATCCCGAATGGACTAAGCAGGACCAAGAGCGGGTGAACAACATAAGCCGTTATTTCCAAGGTGATGAATTTAATTGAAACAGTTGTAACCCTGATCTGAATGGTTACCTCTGTGGTTTGTGTATGCCGCATAGCGATACAAGGTAGCAGCACTAAAAAGCATCAGTCAAAAGGGGAGTGTGCAGTCTTAAAACCTTCTTTGAATGTAGCCTCCCTTCACTCATCCTTTCCCGTCTCTCTGATCAAAGCCCCCCCCCCCCCCCCCATCGCCTTAACTTATATGCACTAGATGTGCCTTTTACGTAATGTGCAGTGAAAGCAAGCCGACATTAACCACAGCTGGCAACTTTGGTATAGGATGAGGAATTATAAGTGAGTCTTCCTATAAAACTAAGAACACAGTTTTCTAATCGTGTGCACAAGTTTTCTTACTTTTGGTAATTTGGTCGATGGTGCAGATAGAGGGGGGTGTTTGTGTTGTGGGAAAGAATGCAGCTGAATTGTTTGCCATCCAATAGAAGCGGCTCACCTCATTCTCTATCAATTCAGCGCAGAGAAAGGTGCACGGTCTTTATGGCAGAAAGACTCGTTGGAGTCCATCTCAGCCGGTTGATGCATGGAAAATAGATTTTAAAGAAGCAAGATTTCCACTTGCAGATGATGTTAAGTTGGTCACTGGGGAGTGAGCACTTTGAGACTACCATCACCCCAGATTTATGCGTCCTTCTGCGTCCTGGATCAAATCCATCAAAGTTGTATTACACCACCCGCACCAAAACTTAGCTGATTCTAAATCCAAACGAAATCAGAGGTCAACCAGCCTCTACAAACAAATGGTGTTCCACTTTTGTTTGACTATAAGCTGGAACAGATGTGTTAATTTAGTTCCATTTGCAACAGTTGACATGAAACTGTAAATAAATTGAACGAACAGCTGCTCGGCTGATTGAAAAGAGTATGTGATGAAAGTTTACACGGCATGGAAAGGGGAATATCAGCCATGAGGAAATGATGGCATTTAGGGCAAGGAGCAGGTTAGCTGACGCACTGATATAATTAGGTCGTAATAAATAAAAAAGGCAATGGGGAGTGAGGTGTGCATCTCAACTATGGCCATTAGAGAAATCTCATAGGATGCTCATAATGAAAAAAAGTCACCTGTCTGCCTGGAAATACACACACTTTCTCTTTTTTACAGCTCAGCTTCGTGCACATTTATCTAGTGTCCTACTTACAAAAGTCATTCTCGATGTTAAACCATCGAATCGTGACCCTTAAAAAAAAAAAAGCGAACTGGGTTTGTAGTTTCCTCAAATCACACTTCATTATACATCTCCCGCTCAGCAAGGGCAGGTTGCAAGGCAAATCTCTGCCCTCAACTGTAACCTCCGACAATGCTACCATCATTAACGCCATTAAAATTTCCATATCTTTCTAAAGCTGGAAAAAAATGTGTGGTGAAAAACGTTGGACTATGAACAATGGCAGCACGGAGAATGCGAACAAGATTGTTGTTGTTGTTTTTTTTGTTGTTGTTGTTTTTTGGCTTGCAGATGCGATCGATGATGTCAAATTATGACGTTATAATCGATCAGCGATTTTGCACGAAACGCAGTAATCAGAACGGTGTCGAGTTTAGTCGACGAAGCCTTTTGGTCTGTGTTGAGACAAGAAATGCTTCCCGTCGAATTGGGTAAAGCTGTCTGTTTCATCTCCAGCAATGTTGCAACTGCACCAACGTCGGCCCTACCTGCTGTTCATCTTGGCGACAGGCACTGTGTGCATGAGCGGGCTGTAATGAGTCAGGAATTGGCTTTTAATAAGCACAGCTTTACCCGCAGATCCCTCTGTGATTTGCATCCATGTCGGACACGAGGCGTAAAGCGGCGTGATTGATTCATGGCTTCTTCCCGTATTGCGGCGAGGGAGGGGAAAGAAAGATAGAGGAAGGCCGTAGATTTATTATCGAGCTCGGTGACAAAAGGAAGGAAGGGAGTGTGCATATGTTAATCCGCGGGCTGAACGATGATCAAAGACTGGAACAAGCTGAGCTCCGCTGATCGCCTCGGGGCAAATGATACTCTCCAAGCAGCTGTGAAAGTATGCAGATCAGGAGTAAACAGATATGGCGCAAAATCAATAGCTCAGGTTCGGGCATTGGATCGGTGAGAAGGTCAAAGGAGGAGGGGGTCTGAGAGCTACTGGGTGATGCTTTTTTATTTTTTATTTTGAAGCGTCATGTCAGAAAATTGCTATCAACAGTCACCAAAATATGCATGCCCACTATGACCTCTGAAAATATCCAAACAATCACCACAGTGTTTTGGATTTCAATGGCCATTCACCTTTTTGTGTTCTCCATAAACGTTCACTGCAAGGAAAAATCTCAACGTCTTTTAATGTAAGAAAACTACAACCAGTTGGCACCAAAGTTCACGCGTATATCTCTTCGTATGCCCGCAACCAATCACTGATGTTGAGTGTTTTATGTATTCATTTATTTATTTTTTATGGAGAGGAAAACACTCAATACCCATAAAATCCCAAACATTGGGGACGATTGATACTCCGGTTTCCTCCCACATTCCAAAAACATGATTGAACACTCTAAATTGTCCCTAGGTGTGAGTGTGAGCGCAGACGGTTGTTTATCTCTGTGTGCCCTGCGATTGGCTGGCAACCGGTTCAGGGTGTCCCCCGCCTACTGCACGAAGACGACTGGAATAGGCTCCAGCACCCCCCGCGATCCTTGTGAGGATAAGCGGATCGAATGGATGGATGGATGAGGTGGGCGTGAGTCGAGATGAGCATGTGAATTTTGGTGACAATTCATCGCAGTTTTGTGACATTGGGCGATGCTGACCTTTTTTTTGTTGTTTTTTTCAAATTTTTAATTTTAATTTTAATTTTTTTTACCTTTCTGGCCAGTTTGGGCGGAATTTAGAGCCGTGTTCTATCCAAGCTTGACAGGTTCAATCCAAGGTTAAAACAAAAAACAAAAAAATCCCCCAAAAAACATCATAAAGAACCCCCCCACCCCCAAAAAAAAACAGGCAATTTATTTGAAACATTTGATTCATGGGTTTGGAGAGAGGACCTGCTCATCTGGATTTCAAAGAAAAGTCTCGTTTGTTCTTTATCAGTTATCGGCCCTCTCTCTGCAGACTGACCCAAAGTATTCCCCTAAGGTGTCCGTCGCGGGCACCAGTCCCCGATGGCAGCTGAGGGAATACTCGGCTTTCTAGTGATTCGCTTCCAGTGGCTCCTTTGTCGTTTGCAAATTGAAAATCTCCGTCCCGGCGAACATGTGATTCGCCCACATGTCAACATGTAAAAAAATGTGCAAAGACAAGCACTTTCTCTTTGATCAAAATACTCAGCCCTCCTTGTCATAGTGCAGAATATCTGTAAAAAAAAAAAAAATCTCATCTGTCACTATTCTGTTGATTAGGAATTTGTGTCTTTGTTTTCCAGTAGCTAAATAATTACAATTACTTAGCTCTTTACCCTCAGGCTTTGGCATCTTTTGACTTCCTCTACTTCAGTAGCGGATTGTTTTTCCTGATTAGTCACTTTGTTTAATCTACTAACGATGGCATCCCCTCAGGCTAAATGCCTGATTCGGCTTCCCGGTTTATTTATTCATTTGTACTTTTGACGTGTTAATCTGCATAAATGGCGCAGCGCACCATCAGGACCCCGGCAGGTCTCTCCGCACCTGTCACTTACAAACAAATCCGAGACTGTAGCAATCAGCCACCCTGGACTTCTGCGCCTTGATGGAGGGAGAAGTCAGCCTGTCAATCCACTCGGATGAGCTGTGGCTTGTCAAGGACTTTGTTGAGATTTCAGCCTTTTATCACCGCCCACAGTCTCCAAAGATAATTGAATACAACTGCAGCTAATTGAGATTGATTGAGAATGTTCATTGCTGCGTATAAATAGACAACACGGGGGCCATGCGTTGTCACATTGTCATTATTGGTGGCATTGAAGAAAAATCCCAATTTGAGCTCCTTTCTTCATGTTTGCCTATTTAGTGGGAACGCATTTACATAGTTTTGACCTTTTTTTTCTAGCAGAAGCTTAAAGGTTTTGTGCCAACACTGACTGCTATTTGGAACTGTTCATAATTCCCACGTGGCAAAGTTCCCTTTTCGGCTGTAAAACACATGCTTCCGTCTTGCTTTCAGACCTGGCTCCCTCTTGTGGCATCACAAGAAAATTAACCAGTGGGATTCATTCTTTGGGCACTGAGCCGGTGCATTAGAAGTCACGCACACTGAGGCCAAGTAGGATTTGCTGAGGTCTCGTGTCAAGACGTGCATGATCACAGTTGGAACTTCGATGATTTGCTCGGGTAATGTTGGTCTATTTGCAATTTGTACTTTTATGTTTTGCAATGAGTTTGCACGTTCTCCACAGGTCTGTGTGGGTTTTTTTCCGGGTACTCCGGTTTCCTCCCACATTCCAAAAACATGCATGGCAGGCTAATTGAACACTCGAAATGATCCCTCGGTGTGAGTGTGAGCATGGATGGTTCTTCGGTTCTGTGTGCCCTCCGATTGGCTGGCAACTGGTCCGGGGTGCCCCTCAATCTACTGCCCAAAAACAGCTGGGATAGGCACCAGCACGCCCCTCGACCCTTGTGAGGATAATGCAGAGCAGAACGTAGATGGATGTCCTGTCATGTTTCCCTAATGTATAGGTATGTATGTATAATGTCTTAGAGTCCAGCACTTCTTTTAGGGTCTATCGTAATTTTTCTTGTCTTCCTGTAAAATTGCTTGCAGAGCCACCAAGCCACATTTTGCTGATGTGCACCAGTTCATCATAAAAGACCATTGTTTGTGTGTGTGTGTGGTGGGGGGGATGTCTACTTTTACTTACACAGTACGAACTTTCTAATTTATGTTTCAAGGTACGCAAAATTGAACCGGGTATTACCTGATACTCACTTTCAAATTTTTCTTTGTGTGTTTTTCAAACTTTGTGTGCAGATGTCACTTATATGTTTGTAACAAAGTTAGGAATCAGTTTAGGAATCAACATGGTCGTCGAGGTGACTTGTCAAAAGCAGCCAACTGATTCCCGACAGTGCAGCCCGGGGCCATTAGCTTTACCCTTTGTCAAATAAATATTTGGACAGCTGTAGCCTTATCATCTCGAGCGGCGCAGACCATTTAGTCCCACAGACATCCGCTGTTTTTCCGACGCCAACCAATTCAGTCGGACCGAATAGTGGAAATATCAACAAGGCTCTGAGTAATTGCCGTTGATAAAAAATGCATGGAGGTTGTTGCGCAGCGCTCGCTTCTCACAGATGCCAGGAAGTTAACTCTCATTACCGGCAGTGTGATAAAGTGCGGTGACTTTGCTGTCAAACAGAGCAACGCGTTTGGTTCATCTAATAAAGCCTTGCGCCTACTACGCACTTGCCTGTGATTCATTTGCAGCAGTTTGTTCCAGGAGAAATATTGTTACTGGCGACATGAATTAATTGTCTCTATTTCTGCTTTGACGCTTGTATGTGTAGTTAAAAAAAAAGTCTGGATGTTTTATTCACTCAAAAATTTAATTTATATACAAGCAAGTGGCCGCTCTTTCTGAGTATTCGATGCTAACAGCCCCCGTAGCACACTTCAAAAGAAGAATTTGTTGAGTTTTTCATTGGCGCACTGCGGATTGATCGTGTTATCAGTTTAAAGCGGTACCGGTTAACTGCCCCACGTTTCACTCTAATTCAAGAGCGTCTTGAATCTTTCCGCCACCTGAGTTTGTGCGCGAGCCGGTGATTCAATGTGACATGCAAAGCAGCTGTTTGGCTCCCAGAAATCTGAATAATAAAGATGACGACATGACAGCTGTGGGTGGCGAGCACAGCCGGGAAGTCAAACTCCACAACCCCCCCCCCCCCCAAAAAAAACCCACCAGACGAAACAATGGTGGCCGTTGCACGGCAAGGAGCGAGCTTTCTCTGTTGTGTACGTTTCACTGGAAATTTCCAAACTATTCATGAGGAATTGTAGAAAAGGAGCTGAAAACATGCTGTAAAATTCATGTCAATCTCCAATTGAATGACTTTTTTTTTTTATTTAATGAACTATTAATCAACTGTAAATCAAATTTTAATCAGTAAAAAAAAAGATTCACCCAGACATGCACATTTTTACAAAAATGTATTTAACTCATTCTCTCCCAATGACGTTTTTAAACGTCTTTTAAGACTTGGTCCAGAATTGGCTGGTACTGAATGAGTTAGACTCTGAGCTGACTTCAGTTCTGTTGCCATCTTATTCCATTTCTGTGCAGCAGAACAAGAAAATACTGATGCACCATGTTTTCTTTTGAACTCTGGGCTCCACAAATGGACAACATGGCTGCTGATGTCAGAGCCCTACTTGGTTGATATTGCATGATAATCAAATTTCTTGATTTGGGGACCTAAGCTGTTACGTGGTTCATCGAGCGGCCGCATAATCTTAAAATATATCATGCAGCTGATTGGAAGCCAGTGTCTTCAGGACTGGAGTAAGATGTTCTGTAAATAAAACCTTGTCCAATACGAATTTAACCCCATTTTGTAATTCATAACTATGTCCATTCAGACGAAAGGACCATTAGCCATTCAGTAAGAAGAAGTAACACCCCCCCCCCCCCACCCCCCATCGCCGCCCCCCATCACATTTCAATAGGGGTTAATGCTTGTGGCAGTGAACTGGCATCAACAGCTGTTCTCAAACAAGCCCTTTGATGACTCATTGACAGCAGAAGCTCCCGATTGCCGCGTTCACTAACCGGGGGAGTGTCAGCATCTGTGCTCAGCTCAGGCTGATCACAGTCCCTGCGCAAGTCCCGCCTGCCAGAAGGAGCTCGTGATGAAATATGTCCAGTGTTAATGGATGCGAGAGCCACGGTGACCCTCTCTCCGAAAGAGCAGCTTCTCTCGTGCCATTAAAAAAAAAAAGGTCTTTGCTTTGGTCTGGATCAGAGCCTTGGTTCTCTCCGTGCCACTGGGACTAAGTCAGACTAAAGTAATTGTTCACCTCGCCTGCTCCTCCGCCTCCCCGTCAGGACTCGGGGGAGTGCCTGTAGAGGACACTGATTTGAAAATGGAAGGAAACACACACACACAGACGCGTCATGATTAGCTTATTAGCACCAAGCTGACTAATTATCTTGTCGTGTCAAAGCAGGAAGCGTCTGGGAGCCTTGTTGCAAGGTGAGCAGAGGTGGAATGTTTGGAGGGACTGGTTCATCTCTCCTCCTTCCCCAGGCTGGGCCGGAGGGCTGGCTCCCTCGCTTCGGCTCTTTCCCTGCGGCTCCCTCCGCCCCCGAGCCTGCTGTTCAGGTCCCGGTGACATCTGCTCGTAGCATGCCACGTCCTCCTCGCACACCCTCCTCCGAGGCCGAAGTACCCCCCACCCTCCCTCCAACACATACATACACATACCCCCTGCACGTCCCCCTGTGCAGATGTTTCGGTCCCCGGGTCCTGCCCGCACAGAGAGCGTTGCGCGTGTTTGATGTCTGATGAAACAGAATCCAGCGAGCCACTCTGGGGCTCGGGGAGCAGAGGAGGTGAGGGAAGGATACTGGGAAAGATGGGCCAGAGGGAGGAGGGGTAGTGGGGGTGAAGGTATAGGAAAGAAGGGATGTTAGGACGAGTCTTATAATAAGATAAACTGGAGGCCAAGGTTACACGGTGTCCCGGCGCTAGAGGTCGGAAATCTAGAGAGAAAGCAGACGGGACCAGATCGTTCATAGTAAGGGGAGACGAGAGGTGACCTGACGTGGATAAACGGTGATGGTTGTTAGCAAAATGGGGGAAATAAGAAGCGAAAATGGACATTTATACGAGATGTCGAGTAAAAATGGACATGGAGACAAAGGTTGACGACATGGTCAACATGAGACGACATGAGAGCAGAGAAAAAAAAACTAAATGCGACAACCTCAGATCTGATTGAGGCCTTGCTAAAATATGTAAGTTCGTCTGATTTTGACCAACACCAGGGCTGAAACAGTCGTTTAAGTTGGAACGCTTTTGAAATGAAAACGTTTGTCATTTAGGGTAACAATGTTAGCACACAAAAAAAAAACAAGCAAGTTTAAACTCCAAAATAACTGATTAGCTGATTTGTTTTTAGCTTATATCGTGAAGTAGTTGAGGGAACATACAAGGCACACTTTGTTCCGTAAACTAGCATTTCTCTGTTGTGAAATGCGGGCGAGACAATTTTCACAAAAAGTAAAACTTCAAATATTTTGAATCGGTTTGTTGCATTGAAGTTTTGTGTTCACTCAACGTTTTCTTTTTTTGTCGTGCAGTTCATGTTTCATTAGACGCCCATTTCAAAAAATCAGAAAACTCTTTCTAATTTACATAATTTCATCCCCTGAACCAAGTTTCCACCCGTGACTTGGCAGCCAGGTTTTACCGGTACATCGTCTGAAACACTCCGTTGAAAGGTAAGCAGAGCTGCATTGAGTATTGGGTGATGCACAAATAGCTAATAGCTAGCTATAGCTTCTGATAAGCCCTGCATGACTATTTTTCTTGCTAAAGTTGGGGGTGGGAGGTGCATATGTCTGCTGCATGCACCACATATACTGATCAGTGATGCATCTACAAAGTAACAGTTTTTTTTGGGGGGGGGGGTGGCATTAGCTTGTGCATACTTGTATGAGACAAAATAGCTTGCAGAAAGCGTTTTTGTTCCTTGGGGTACTTTGAGAAAAGCGGCTCGCAGACAAGGCCCCTGGGAAGTGTTTTAAATTTGGGAGGCGGAAAAAAATGAGTACAGGGGAGTAACAATTGCAAATGGTGGTCAGCGGAGTAATTCTGAGCTTTAACCCTCAGGGGCTCAATGGGGGCAGGGTAGGGGCTGGGGGGGGGGGGGGGGTTGGTTGCTGGTAAAGCAATGTGAAACATGAAATCAAAGATGCATTCAAGGTGAGAATAGAGAAAATGACAAACTCTGAGGACAGCTACACTCGAATCGGGAGATGTAATTGGATGAAAGAGGGCAGAAGAAGAAGGGAAGAAGACACTTACAAGCAGATTAGTGATGAGGAGAGTAAATCATGGGATGGGGAAAAAATGGGGGGGAAAAACAGTGAAAGTACAGTAGTATAGCATGTGGGCGCTCTCTCTCTCTCTTTCTCTTCTTTCATTGTTCCTCCCCTCTCTTCCCTCCTTTCCTCTCGCTTCCTGCTGCGTAAGATGGCCCCCCATCGTACCGCATGTTAATTATTGTTGTGGAAGAAACGAGTCGGACCGCAGAGGAGGGTGTGATAATGATGTGATTATGGTTGCCACTTAGAGCGGGCAGTGCTTTTGGCGCACCTTGCCCGAGCAAATTTTCAAAGGAGGAAGCAGGTGAGGCGGCGCTAACAGGGGTGGGGATGGGGGACGGGCGGGGGGAGGGGGGATCAGATGAAGTGACGGATAGGTTAGCAGTTAAAGATCAAAGTGAAAAACAAAGGCAGATTTCAAACGGGCCCAGAGAGCTCGGCTACAAACCCGCGGCTCCTCTGATAATACTTAGATCTATAAATGTTTCCCCGTTTATTTATTTATTTTCTTATTTATTTTCCAAATGTATTCATCGCCATCATAATTTGGGCCTAACAAGCACTTGAGGGAGCCGGCTTGCTTTTTTGCATCTCTCGCCTCCGTTTCTTTTAGTTCCCCGCGCCGTGGTGCGCGGAGCTTGGGGATTTGGGGGCACTATTAGAGAGAATTTCTTTTATTTGCTGCTAATGAATGATATGCATGATACCATTTCTCTTTTTTCTTGTGTACTTTGTGGGGGTAACGGCGAGGATCGGGGCAGGAGCTCGAGAATTGTACTCTTCTTTTGCGAGGCTTTGTTCATTTAGCCCTCTTCTTGCCTTCCGAGTGCGTGCACTGGGTTGTTATTGTCGCTTTGCCGGATTTCCAATTCAAATCTGCTATCATACTCCGCTTGGCACTCGCGATATGGCAAAGTTTGACTTTGTTTTGCCGTCTTCAAGTGCCCTCTGTGTCGAAGAAATATGGGTTAATTGGATCGGAAACGTGAGCGGCACAGCACGTCTGTAAACATCTCCGGGAAACAACCGCGCTGTCGTCGTTCCTTATTGTACTTTATCGGCCACATGCTGCCAAATCAAACCGGTTTTCACATGAGAGTTTACAGCGGCACCTTTTCATGCACTTGCGACTCACGTTAAATGCAAAACATCCCAAACTATGGCTATGATGATAAGCGATGAAACTATATGAGGTAGTGGCTGTTTTAAGCTGTCCGGTTTGAAACTGTGCCTTGCTAAATTCTATCTTGAGTTTTTCCTGCATTGGTGTTGAGAAGCAGGACTCGGACTTGAGGTGTGCTTTGTCGGCCCTCCTGTCCGTCCTTCTTGTCTGCTTTGCTTCTTCCTCGGTGTGATGTGCACATTGACTCAGTCCCCACCCCGTTCTCTCCTGGAAACGTTGACGTTGAACTTGATGAATGTTTAAGCAGAGGTGATAAAGCTGCACTTCACATGCCGAGAGTCATGCCAGAGGCCTCATGCCTCACCGGTCAGGATGGGGCGAGTCCAGCCCAGGCCGCCGTCATCCTTGCCTCCCCGCTGTAGGCTGTATTGAAATGGGACGTCGGGAACCGCAAGTCTCAAGGTTGAATTTTGATCCAAAGACTCACACCCATACCTGCTCTTTTCTTGATGGCAAGCCAAAACAAAAGCCCTCGGTGCGAACGCCGAGGACTTGTGTTGAGATTTAATTGATCATGAGAAACAACCATGAATTACCGTATTGGCCCAAATATAAGACTGATTATAAGACGACCCCCTCTTTTTCCAGACTCAAGTTTGAAAAAACACTTTTTGAACACCACATAATTTTTTACACAGAAAATAATTACAGTAAATCCGAAACAAATGATGATAACAATATATTTGAGAGAAAACGCATGTGATTTTGCCTCATTCAAATCTTAATATCTGAACATATAAATATGTACACTAAAGTGGAATCACATTCGTAAATGAATGGCTTCTGGTTTTTCAAATGCAAATGACATTATAGCTTCTCCTCAGCTGCCGGATAACCTGGCCGATCTTCGACCCACTTTTCTCCAGATTGTCGCTACGTTTCTCCATTTTCTGTTATCTCTTCTATTATTTTCCTCTCTTTTCTTTCTTACCGCTATTTTTATTTTTATTCTTCGTGACAGGGATTCACTTTGGCCTGGAGAGTCAAGTTCAGCATTCGCTTCAATGATATCTGGCGTCGTGAATGGGTATAATGTCTAGACCCCGAATATAAGAAGACCCCCACTTATTCAGTCTTATTTCAATGCAAAAAAACCCCCCGTCTTATATTCGGGCCAATACGGTAGTAAATTCCACAGTTCCTTCATCTCCATTTTGCACGGGTGTTTAATTTTGTCTCCGTGATGCCTACAGATGCTCAAGGCCGACTGAAAAACTACTGCAGACGACTCAATTAGAACCAACATGGGCAGCAATCCCTCTCAGGTGCGTACGTGGTAATATGGAATCCTGGTGTTTATGTGCTGCCGCGCAGCTTGTTAAGCGTCCCCCCCAACCTCGCTCCGAACATCTGCGCAGAGGGAGGGGCTGATGGCCCGCCACATGGGGAGGCCCTTCGTGCCCTCAGTCTGCCAGCCCACCTGACTGCTGCTGCGCCAGCCCAGCCCAAGGCAAGACCACAGGCTAGGCCCTCTTGCGGGCCCCCCCAGCCGGGCCTGCCGCTCTCCCAGAGCCCATTAGAGCACCCTCCTCCTCCAACCCAACACCCTCTCCCCTCCCCTTGCCTTGAGATGCCATTGCTTAGTTGTCTTCCACAGTTTGCTACTGTTGTCAAATTGTGTTGTTTCATTCCTTTCCTGCCTCATCTTCGTTTGTATTTTGGCGGCAGTGGTTGGAAATCCTGATCAGATTTGCGCTCCCGTCTTGGGATGCGGGCTGGATGGTGACAGCTGGGTGGGCATACGTCAAGGTGTTGTGTGATCTCGCGTTGAGAAGCCTTGCGCGATTCTCCGGTATATTAAATGTTTTCAAAAAATGGCGACAGAGCGGCCCAGCGGTGCATTTGCAATCATTCGCTGATTTAACATGTGAGCTGCGGAAATATCTGGAGAGCAAATTGTTGAACCACGGTCGCGGATGCAATTTGTTGAACGTGAGTTTTCGAAACGCGCTGTAATGATTCAATTTATAATTAATCGTATTTGATTTGCCAGATTGCTATAAAATTGGGGAGTGAAAATCTGTGGGCATTGGGAATTTTTTTAAAGCATTAAGAATTCATGATCCTTGATGCATATGTAAACTGTGGTAAACCCGTTGCCTTGAATATTGATTATCCTAAATTAAAGTTTGATAAGAGAATTTGTAGCTATTTCTGGTCAGTTCCCCCCCCTATTGCTCTCCAATTTATTTCTTAAATTTGTGACCGGCCAGCGCCGTTTCCCAGCATGCAAGCTCCGAATGCTAAGGAGCCCTTTAATGAGTAGGTCATTAGCTTTGATTAGGCTGTGCTTAATCAGGAGGCATTAAAAGGCAAAACCCATCGTGTTGTAAAAGGGTGATGTTAAGCCTCAATGAAAACAGCGAGTTACTCTCCTGAGAGGTTCAAACTGTAAACATATCATCCTCGGAGCACACTTCCACGTACACGTACACAAAAAGAGCCGTAGGCATTCGGATCCGCAATTTCCTCTGTCAGAATACGCCATACTTTTGCCTATTATCAGTTGTGTTGAGCAATAATTGTGGACAAAGCATCACATTTTAGACACGCTGCTCGCTTAGCTTGCCTGCTCTAAGAATCAGCGAGGGTTCAGCTTTTGCCATTTTTAATGGACAATATACCACTCTTTTTTTTCATGAACATGAGTGACGTCTAAACAAATCCCAAACTGTTCCAACGTTTTCAATTAGTATCTCACCACAGGCGATTGGTCTAAGACTGCAAGGGAAGCTCAGCTTCCCCTAAAATGTCCAAAAATAAGTGATTAAATACATGTGTGTACATGACATGACGTTGACCAAATTTGAACTACAAGGCGCTCAACTTTTTTTTCCAAATCAGCTTCTTATTACTGGTTACGACGTGACCCTCTTCTCAACGCGCTCAACTTTTTTTCCAAATCAGCTTCTTATTACTGGTTACGACGTGACCCTCTTCTCATTCATTCCCGCAGCGTCGCTGTGCTTTATTTAATTGTGTGCTCCAAATTAAAAAGGCCTTAAGTTACGCATTTTACAATGTTTGTAGTGATGTATTTTGTGTTATAAAAACATTCTTTTTTTTTCAAACACTCAAAATGTTCAGAGGCATCTGTGCTATCCATACATATATAGTTTTTATTAGTTCTTTGGGATTTTTTATTCTTTATTTTTTGCAAAAGGGAAAAAAAAATTGTGTCTGGAGGTCCCAACCAAGTCCTACTAACAATCCCGACCAGACGTGTTCATGTAAAATGCATTGGTTTGAAGCCTCCTGCAAAAAGGCAAACTCATTTGCGATCCTCTGACGCCACCTAAAGTTGCAAAATTGGAATGACCTCAACCCAACAATGTGGCATGCTTACGTCTGTCCAAGCGAAAACAAAGCGATTGACATAAAAATCGTGTGAAATGCATGTATACACATTAGGTTTACGATGCATTCAAAAATATGAATTATAATGGATCTCTATGGTGCAAAATATGTAAATTGTGAAGATTAAGGTATCAAAACGTTTTTTTTATTATTGCTGCAATGCCTGAGAATTATCAGCCGGTGACGTCATAAAATTTAGGGCATTTTAGAACCTCTCCATAAGTTTCAGCTCTCTCGTGTTTTTCTGAATGCCTTTGCCTTTGACTCAAAGACATCATTTTACATTTCTTGCAAGCGGTGCACTACGAGGGTTAAACTGTGGATGCTCAGCATCTACAACTCGGACGCTGGGCGTCGAGAGAGTTCAGTGTAGGTTGTCCCAATGTATTGAAATGAGACGAGTCATTGGATGAATGGCGGTTTTGTCCCGCCCATCGGACGCTCAGCGTCTCTGGGTTGTCTAAGGACAATGGGTGTGTTTCGGCTGACCCGGACGCTGAGCTTTTCTGCATGATGATTGGATGATCTGTCTGAGGCGGAATATCTTTTTGATTGACAGCAAAATGAGCCAATCACCGATCTTTTGGCGTCGGCATCGGGGAAGCATTTTTCAATTCTCATTCTGTATGTTCTGAGTTGAACTGGAGAGCTCTTCTAATCACCTGAGCGACACTCTCTTTGTTGAAAACAACTGGCGACAATTTAATCTTTCATTTCTGGTGGGTTTTATTGTAGTTGCTGTAGTTGGAGGACACTAGTTAAGTCTCTGGAAAAGACGCCTTGTTGGTATGACACGGTCACAGATCATTTTCTTGAAAAGGAACGGAGAGTAGAATCCACGTATAAATAAACGGACACATTTTATGATGTAGCATGAAATTGAGCTTCCCCTCCTTGACAGACCAGCATCCGCCACTGTATCTCACGAACCTTTCATCTAGGAAAACAGACCTCTCGCCAAGCCCATTTGTAGCCACTTATTTCTTCATCGTACATTTTCAGCAAATACTCAACACAAGCCACTGAGATAAAACCACGATTCCACACAGTTTGACGTGAAGCTTTTTTTTCCCTCGCTTCCCCCTAACCAGTTTTCCAGCGCTTTAGTGAAAGTCTCATCTTTTAACAGCTGTTAAACTGTTGAACCAAAACATCGTTTTCAGTCATTTATCTTGACGCTATCCGACATTTCCTTTGTAGGAGAAGTTGTTCAGCGCAAATGGAGGATCTGAATCTCCTTTCCCACAAGTTGAAATAGTTGTCAGAAAGCTTTTTTTCCGCTAATGTGTGCGGCGGGATAAAGGATGAGGAGGGAGGATGATGGCAGGGCGGCGGGGTGTCGCGCAGGTGCACGGCGAACATGACAGAAAGGTACACAGATGGAAACGGAGTGGTATGAAACGCGGGAAGAGAAAAGATAAAGAGGAAGAAGGAAATCATCGAGAGACACTGGTAATGTGGGTCCCGGTATAAATCGACTTGTGTTCCTCCTCTTGCTGCCTTGTGTTTGACATGAGAGTGAGTGAGGTAATGCGCAAGGTTGAGGGCGTACACGGGCGCTGCTCCCATCTGGGCTTTGAACCTTTTGCTTCACCTCTCGCTCTGCCTCCCGTGCGCAGAGCAATGCCGAAGCTTGTCAGACAAAGAAATTTAAGATGGCACTTTACGGGAGGGGGGGAAAACACTCGGCGCTTTCCGTAATGCACACGAAGCTAACAAATTGATTTAAAAGAGCTGAAATACATTCCCCACCCCACCAAAGGATTCACTGTCACCTTTTTTAAAACATCCTCACCTCTCCGTCTGTTCTGCCTTTGTCTCTTTGGGAACGTTGCCATCGCGTGGTGAACGTTTGTCTATTTGCATCTTGTAGTTACACGCGTTCATTTTTTTTAATGTTGCGTTAGAGATCATTTGCTGCGATTGCTATCGGCGAGGGGATTTTTTTCCCCCCGCTTGTTTGCATGAGCGATTATGCAGAGCTGCATGGAATATGAGTGTTTTGAAAGTGTTGTGCTTGACGTGTGCGTGTGTGTGTGTGTGTGTGTGTGTGTGTGTGTGTCTGTGTGTTTTCAAAAGCAAGGCCCGCCACTGTTCTTTTGTTGCTCACAGCTGTCCCACATTTGGGATCAGCCGCAATTCCCCAGGCACTAAAGGGTTTTCAGAAGGACTGCTAATTGGCTATAATCTCCCTTTTAAACTTGAAAGCCGGCAAGCTTCCATCCATCCTGGCAGGTTTCTGGAATCCGTTCACGCAAGAAACGCCATTTCCGGTCACAACCCGTCCGTGTCCTCTTTCCGTGCTTTCTTCTTGTCGAGCTCTCATCGTTGTCGCGGCGCCGACTGACACCTCCAGCAACGGTAGGCCCCGGAGTAAACAGCTACTCAGTAGTGCGGCCTTCTGGGGACGAGGCGTGACGGGCGGGATTTGGTGAGAATCTTGAAGTGTCCGTGGGGATGATGGCGGCGTTCGGGGAACGAAGGGGTTTGCGTCTTAGGCACTGATGAAATAATAATGCTCGGAGTTGGCGAGGGCTAAAAATTTGCACATGAAAATCCTCTCCCTTCGCATTCTTGCATCTAATGCGCCGCGGATGACAATCCCTGCCTCTCACAGTTTATATGCAAATACGCTCGCTCAGCTTTCGCCTCCTCAGAGAGGCGAGTGATGGGGAAAGAAAGCGGAAGGCACAGAGTGGGGCTTTTTTGTTATGTTTTGTTTGGGTTTGTCTTGTTTATTTTTGAAAGGACTTTTAAAAGATGATAATATATTTTAATTTTTCCCTTTGTTTTGTTTCTCCCCCCCACCCCCCTCCCTGAAAGTCGGTATGCAGATTTCTCAGAAGAGTTTGAAAAGCCCGACTTTTCTATTGAGTTTAATTGGAACATAATAATAGTAATCTAAGTGTTTGTGTGAAGTCAGAAATGATTGTATAATGGCTAACAAAAGTGACTCATCTTTCCCACAAGAGTCTCCTCTGCTCCTGCCTGATTAATATTCTTTTTTGCTACAAATCTTTCTCTCTTCTGCAGAGTTCATGTCTTTCTTGACTAATTTGGGAATTTACTTGAAAAGCTTTTTTTTTTTTTTTTGCTGCTGCAAGGCAAAGTGAATTGGAAATACTGTTCCCTCACATTTTAAGCATTTTTAAATCGTGGCACAATGGAGCATTTTTGGCAAAAATGTAGTCAGGGGCCGCACATGTCGACAGCAAGTCGCCATCTTGACGGTGTCAGAACATACCATATTGGCCCGAATAGAAGACGGCCCTGATTATAAGACGACCCCCTCTTTTTCAAGAATCAAGTTTGAAAAAAGACTTTTTGAACACCAAATTAATTTTTATACAGAAAATAATTACAGTACATCTGAAACAAATGATTATAACAATATATTTGAGAGAAAAAGCATGTTATTTTTCCGCATTCAAATCTTAATATCTGAACATTTAAATATGTAAACTAAAGAGCAATCACATTTGTAAATGACATCATAACTTCTTCTCAGCTGCCGGTTAACCTGGCCGATCTTTGACCCACTTTTCTCCATATTGTCACGACAGATCGTCATTTTCCATTATCTCTTCTATTATTTTCTGCTCTTTTCCTTCTTACCGCTATTTTTTATTTTTCTTCTTCGTACTACCGCTATTTTTATTTGTTTCTCTTCATGACAGGGGTTCACTTTGGCCTGGGGAGTCAAGTTCAGCATTCGCTTCAATGATATCTGGCACCATCTAGCGTCGTGAATGGGCATAACGTCTAGACCCCGAATATAAGACGACCACCATTTTTTCAGTCTTATTCAGTGCAAAAAAACACCATCTTATATTCAGGCCATTACGGTAATACGGTTTTTAACTTTTCAGAGGAGTTCCCGCTCGAAGGTATAACCCACAGAACCATTGAGGGCTTGCAATAGAATCCCCAGTCCGTGCACTCCAACGATTGAAGCGTGTAGCTCGAAGAGAATACATTGAAGGATTTTGGGGAAAGCGTTCTTGGTGTCAACCGGAGCTCCTCAAGTCATGGACACTTAGTTCAAGCAAATGAGGGAATGGAGGAATGCGCCAGTCGCAGCCGAGCCCCGGGCATCCACTTGTGCAGCCTGCCTTAAGCAACTTTTAATTCATTTAAGAAACATCCTGCAGAGATGGAGCCATGTGGACGTTCGTGGCCTCTCAGTCCCCAAATCAGCGCCGCTCAAGCCAAATGAGATCCGCCTCGTGCACATGTTCATCAAACAACACGTGCGGGACACAAGCGTGCAAGGCCCCCCTTGGGTTCATTAACTCATTCACTCCCAAAGACGTTTTTAAACGTCTTTTCAGACTTGTTCCAGAATTGGCTGGTTCTGAATAAGTTAAGACGCCCATGTGCGCCAAATTGCAGAAGAAAGATGTTCTGCTTTCAGTCTGCCTCTCCCTTCTTAAAAGTTACATACTGGAGGTACTATGCAGTATATGAAATCATTTTAAAGGTACTGTATATTATCTGCTCCAAACGAAACACGGTGTAAGCAAACTCAGACAAGTTGACGTTTCAACATGAAATGTGACTTGATATAAAATGCAGTAAAGCCGAGGGGAGTAAACCGAGATATATCTCTCCATTGTCATCACTCGATTGCTCTTCAGAGTCGCTGGCGTGCATCTGCTTTTCAACCGAAGTGGGTGCTTTGGAGTTTTGAGAGAGAATGACAGAAATCACCGGCAATGTGTTTTCCTAGATTCAGGAGAAAAGATGGCGGATCACTCAAAGTCAATAAATCAACAAAAAAAAAACCCCGAATCGGGTCACAATTTTACTACAAGACGTATGATGCATTTTCTCGAGATTATTTCCAGAAAAGTTTGGAACCCGCACACTCAAGTTTGATGCCGAGCCATTGTGCGTTTTTGAATGGTCATCGCATCAGGAAGAGAAAGTGTGCAATGCTAGCTACACCTTCATGCTCAACTCCATTCAAGCAAACTCAAACTTTCCTGCTAATTTTATGAAAACATATTTTCGAAGGAGTGCGATGACTTTACCTTCAAATAACATCTTCAAAAATGCTCCGAGACCGCCTCTTTCTTGGAGCGACTCTTCTCGCATTCGTTTTTTACATGCCTTGTACGGTGAATATGTCATCTGGTTGACAGTCTGTCATGTTGCTTCTGCCTTCGTGGGGATGCGCATTCTAACTAACGAGTACAGAGATTCTTCCCTACTTCTGGTTCAGGAATTTGAGTCAAACCACAACACTGATTTGACTCGTCGCGATGTTTTGGTCAGTGAGCGTTTCACCTGTGGTCTGTCGGAGACCACCAAAAATTCAGGAAATACTGATGATCTCACTTTGTCAGGTTTTTTTTTTCCTGCCGCTGCTACTTATGACGGGTGTCAATGGGAATCATTAGTCTGGCCGTGCCTTCCTCTCGACTGATGACGAGCGTCTGCAGCGGGAGGGACCAGAGGAAGAAAGGGCTGAAGCATGCTCACAAACATCATCATCATCACCGTGGCCATACTGCTCCGGGGAAATGCAGCCTCCTGTCAAACAGTAAAAGTCTGATGTGTGTGTGTGTGCGTGCGGAGGCATTGTGCTGTCTAGATAACCCCCGCTGCCCCCCCTCCTTTACCTCAGCCTCCATCTTCCCCTTGCTCCTTCCCTCACAGTTGCACTCCATATATTCATGAATGCCTGTTTATCATGAAAAGTTATGCATTGAAATCGAGGGTGGCATGGGGGAAAAACAACAACGGCAACAAAACAAACAAGGGTGAATGCTGATGGGGAGGTTTTGTCTCGTCTGGGTGAGGCACCAGCCAGCCCCGTCCTCGGGGGACATATGCAGGAAGGCCCCGATTGCTATTTTATTTCTTTTTTTTTTTGCTTTTTCTCACACACCTTGCCGTTTCCCCGCTTCGTATCCATCATTCAGCTCCCCATCGCTTGAGCCTCCACGTCACCCTCACCCGCCGCCTCTCTTCTCTTCTGTCTCCCCTTCTCGCAGTGTCAAAACCAGTTACAGGCAGAGGAGCTCTCCTTCTTAAATAATTCACAAGTTGATTAATAGACTCACAAGGGTATAATTAGGCAGGGGAGAGACAGTGGCTAGTGTAACCGGTACAGTGCTTAGGGGAATTAGAGAGCGGGGTTATTGAGGAAAGGGAGAGTATCAGTTAAAAAAAAAAAAAAGGAGAAGAAAGAGGGGGAAAAAAGTGGCACCGGCGGTGGACTCAGGATGAAGCAGCAGGGGGAGGATGAGGTGGTGCTTATGGAACGGTGTTGGTGGGAAGGGGGAGGTGGGGGGGGGTCTCTCTTTCTGAAGCTAGGTGTTAGAAATGAGGCAGCCTCTCCAGGAGCACGGAGCCCGGCGTTTGTTTGATGTGGAAATTGGACAGTTTGAATCCGTCTGCTTTAATTTTTCACAACTAACACGCGCCCCATGGGCACCTCACATTCTTCTTATAGGATATAAATTAGATGTGTGGGCGCGTGTGCGTGTGTGTGTGTGTGTGTGTGTGTTCTGTCCGTCTTTAAACCTCCTTTTTGTCTTTAACTTTTACAAATAATCCAGGTACCCCGCTGAAAGGACTTGGAAGTTTTTCACCCGATGTTTGTCACGCAGTCAGTCATCAGCATAAAACTTCACTTGTGTTGCCTCTAAGGCATCTTTTGTATTCTGAAAGGAATGTGCCGCGTGTGCTGCAAGACCGCTCTTCAAAACAAACAAACAGAACAATGGATCAACAGATCTCTCCTCTCAGTTCAGACAACGCATTTCTGTTGCGGTGATCTCTGTCTGCCTCGCTTGTGCTGTTAAAATAAAATGAAAAGGGCCGACAGAATGGCACCTCGACAGCTCCAACGTCACTCTGCGTCTTCAGCTTGCTGTCGTTCTTCGCCGCTCCTTTCTCTAAGAGTTAAAGCCGTCGTAATTGGGTACACGCCGACGCTTCTTTTGGTGCGCTTCGCCATTGCTGGCTCAGATTGCTTCCCATGGTCCTCCATTTGCAAATGTCACATGCACCGACCGATAGGCAAATTCCATTCAGACGTGCCGGAGGACTCGCAGCCCAATCTTGCGAGCTCATATCTTGACAACCCAGCCGGGCTGAATCCACGCGAACAAAAATCTTGGCTAAATCTCGTCTTTTGTTGTGCCCTAGTAGACAACGAATGACTCCTCGAGCCCTTTTTGGCTGTGCGGATGCCCCGCCACCAGGAGGTGCTGCAAAGTGCGGGACCCCTCTCTGTTGATTTATTTATCTGTGTCTGGATTAAAGCCCGTATACCTGATGAAGGGGATGTCAGAGGAGCTTTGACAGCCACAGAGGCAGCATAGTGTGTGCGATTTGGTTGCTGCACGGGCAGAAACAAGGAGTGTCGATGGCATCTTTGAAGTCTTGACAGACGAGAGCCTCTGAACATCCCCTTAATCTTGCCTTCCCTCAGAAAGGCGCGCAAGCAGGAAGGTTCTGAGCGTGCTCGGCTCCCTGTTTGCCTTATTCTCTTAATGACACAAAGCATTCATCGGCCGTGCGTGATAGCATTTCATCTGCTGTAATGTGCGCTGGCTGCTGACTTCAAACACCCCCCCACCCCCAGCACCTCCCCGCATGAAGCCAGCTGGAGACGGCAAGAGTTGGGACATGAACACGCGAGGGTTTTTCGAAGAGCGGCTTGATGGGATGTCTGTTTGATTGTGCTGATTGTTTTCGTGAGCCCACCAAAAGCAAATACAAAGAATCTGCCGTGTATGATTGTCTGGAAATCAGATCACTGGCGGAGGGAGATATGTTTCGCACCTGTCTGCCTTAAGTTGTTCGCAGTGCTTATAATGACCCTTGAACCTTGAACCGAATGCCATTGTGTGCCGTGCTGCCCTGTGTGTTTCTACACAAGGCAAGAAAAAAAAACACTCAACACGTAAGTATTTCTGACCAGAAAAACAATCAATCACTGGCTTGACAGCTAACAGGAGGTGCAGCGTGTTGGAATAAGTGAGCGCAGACCCATGCCGATTCTGAACGATCCTGCTGCTTCAGACCGGTCTTGTTTTAAAGCATTGTAACTGGATCATCCGGACATGTTATTTAGTGTTAATAATGCCCTGATTGGTCAAAATCGGATGATAGCAGACATTTCCAGATGAAAGAAAATGGAACATTTTCGCGATATGTATATTGCAGAGTCCACTATTGCGATGACTATCAGTTTTCGATATATTGTGCAGCCCTAATCGATATCTGTCTGTCTGTCTGGGGGGGGGACTTGATCCACTGATTTGTCATTTTACATGTGGTGGCAAGAAAACGGTGCGGCAATGAAAGGGAAGACTCTAGATGGGCTCGATGGTGAAGACCAGAGCTGCTGGGCAGGAGGTGGCGTAGGGGTTAATTACTCTATTACTGAGCAGCTCAGCCAGGAGCTGTTTAAACAAGCCAAAGTCAGCGGGGATTAGGCCTCATTACGCCGGCTAAAGTTGCGCCCACGACCCTTCCCCACTGCATTTCACTGTGGGTATGTCAGGCGTTTCGGGGAATATTCATATGTAGTAAGGCAAGGATATAAGAGAGGAAAAAGCGATTAATACGAAGCAGCGGGGGCAGGACATTTGAGAGGAAGACGAGCAAACCGATGTGAACGACAGGGCTTATCTCCCAGGAATCGCCGACATCTCACCTGAGCTCAGCCGACGCTACAATTATCCCCCAAAATGTCACAGCGTAGTAAGATTAGCATCGCGGCTCGGGTTACCCTCCTTCCCGTCAACGTTAACATCCGTCCTTCAGACATCCTCAGCCGCCGCCTCGTCGCCGCGCTCGTCTCTCCCTCAGGTGTCTGATGGCACTCCGATAATGACGCTGCTCCCGTTTGCGGCAATCGTGGGATGATTGAAAATGAGGTTGTGATGTTAGTATGAGCAGAGTGCCATGGGTCAATTTACCAGGTCTGTAGTGCATGAAATACTTGGGGTTACAATGACATGCAGTCAGTCAAGCTGTCGGAGATCAGCTTGTCCACATTAAATGGACTTGGGGGAGGCGCATTACGGTATGGCTGAGAACGATTGGTTATATACACTCCATTCACGTTTATAGGCTTTCTTATTAATATACACACTATGTATTGTCACTATCTTTAATAGTCTCTCAGATGATGACTTTTCAAAAACGTGTCACCTGGGTATCACCTGAAATCAGTCTGCTTCTGTTACTTAGTAGCAATGCGAGAACGTGGTTTATTTCAGTTGAGGGTGTTTATCCCAAATTCAGCTTCAGCCCACCTGCGATCCTCGTGACAATAAGGGCTAAAGAAAATGGATTGGTGGAATGTTTTAGCATGCCCCCGGCACACCTGACAATTTGGTGACAGAAAGTAGGTTGGAATTTGGAACAGCTAAAAGCAGGTCTAAGTTGTGGCACAGGTGGTGTTGTGGGATTTTGGTGGATTTGAATAAGGTGGAGTTAGTTGGACAGGGTGTCCATGCTTTCCCCTAGAGATAAGGTGTCGAGCCACTTCTCTTCCACGTCAATAGGAGCCAGATGAGGTGGCTCAGGCAACTGATTAGGATGCCTCCTGGACGGCTTCCTAGTGAGGTCCCATTGGCAAAAGGCCCCAGGAATGACCCAGGACACGTTGAAGAGACTATGTCTCCCAGCTAGCCTGGGAATGTCTCGGGATTCCCCGGGAAGAGCTGGAACAAGTGGCTGGGGAGAGGGAAGTCTAGGCTTCCATGCTAAAGCTCTTGTCCCCGCAACCTGACTCGATAAGCCAGGGGTGTCAAACTCATTTTAGTTACTGGCTAGTTTGGAGTTACACCTTCCCTCAGAGGGCCGTTATGACCACAAAATTATCACTTGTACACAACAAAATAAGATGACTAGTTTTGAAATAAGTCAAGTCAGTTATAATAGTGTGCTCAATTATTGTTCAAGTGAGTATAAACAAGGTCACAAAATGAAAAATCTCACGTTATGTATCACTCATGACAAATTGATATTTCGGTCCAGATTTGAGCAAGCTTTCGAGGGCCACATAAAATGACCTGGCGGGCTGGATCTGGCCCCCGGGCCTTGAGTTTGGCACCTGTGCAATAAGCAGTAGAAAATCGATGGATGGATGGAATCGACAGATTCTGATCTCTGCGACATGTGTGGTGGCTGTCATCGTATTTCATTGATAAATATGACGGCGGTGTACCAAAGTCCCTTGGAATCAGTATCAATTAATTGAATCAATTATCATTTTTGAGTCCTTCCGCCCTGTAGCCTACACACCTCTCGTGCGCTCAATTTATTGGGAATGAGGGGAGCCTCCTCCATTGGATGGCAAACAATTCCATTGTGTTGCTTCCCACAATCTCAACCTGCGCCTATTTACAGAAATACCAAAAGAAAGGAAATTCCAGCTTTGCACAAGGTTCTCCTGCACTTTGCACTAGACTTGCACGCGGCACAAAAATAGGGCTCTAAAACTTTTCTGGAGAACTCCTTAGCAGCACTTTTTTCATGGTGATGGCCAATGTTAAATTGTTTAGCAGTTTATTTTGTTTCTTCAAACTCCAAAATGTATCTCCTAATTTTCAGTGTCTCTATACGTATTTTTCTGCCAGTACCCTGCTCCATTGTCAAAATAGCAATCAAAAGGTGGTCAGTTTGATCTTGGAGTGGACTCAAATCTTCAAAGTAGACCAAAAAACGAATCATTCTTTGTGTTGTATTGACATTGTATTGACATTGTTGCCAATGGATGACTTCCAATCCAAAGAGTCAACTGCATAGAGAGCAAATTGATTGCTGAGTCACTTACCTTTTAGTTGCGCCAGCTTGAATCGAACACTTGCAGGAATGCAATTTTCATATTCGAGTGCCGCTTTGTCTTTATGGTCAGTCACCTTAAGCAAGAAAAGATCAAACAAGTCAGACACTTGGAGCATTATGTCGTAGCGCACATCTCTCCGGAGGGCCTGCCAAAGCAGTCGATGAAACCCCCATTTCATATGAGTCAAAAAAGCTTTCTTGATTTATAGGGCATGCTCACAATACTGTGATGTGCGTTCAAATCCGCAACAGTGATTCTATTATATAATTGAGGGCAAGAAAAAGAAAGAAAATCAATGAAAGCAGCAGGATGTGGCCGGCACAGCTCCCATCCATATTGAGATTGTACTTTCTTCGATCTGTGTCTGGTTTGCGCTCAGCTTCGGCAGCCTAATCACACAAGGCGCAGGTCGATCGCAAGACTTAGCCAGTGGCGCTGCTCGGCCTATCGCGTGGCAAATGTTTACACAAGACGGTTTTTGACTTGGGGATGGGGAAGTGTGGGGGGGTATGCACCTGATATCCTTGGTCGTTCAGAGCTTTAAAAAGGTGGAGGTTGGGGATTATTTTAAACATAGCCTGAGGTTAGAGCGAGATTCTCTGCTCTGTTACCAGAGCGAGCTGCAGGTGCCGCTAAGTACAAGGGAGGCAAACAGGATATTTATCCTATTGATTTTCTCAAGTTGAAACAAGAAGATTTAGAGGGGCTTGACTCTTAAAATTCCCAAGGAAGCTGCCCACTCTTCACTTCCATGGCCACGGACACACACAGACACGCACACGCACACACACTCACACACACACGCGGGCGCAGAGACGAAAACATCTTGGCAATGAGGTTTAGGGGCCCTGAGCTGCTGCAAAGATATGGTGTGCTGTGGAATGATGCGCCCCAATGTGTGTCAGAGGGATCATTACAGCTCATGGGAGCCCGCCGATGCTGGATGCGTATGCGAAGGTGTGAGTCACGTAGCTGGAGGTGTGGGCACACAACAGACACGAAGGTTCCGTGCCTTGAGCTTTTGTCTCTGCTCCTGAATGGGAGGGGCTGGGGGGGTGGGGGCGCTGCAAATTAACAACAAATCAAGTGTGACAGAAAACGTGTGGGGGACTGTGACTCAGTGTAGATAAAGTCTGTCGGAAATCGAGACTGTGCCATTTCTTGTATTGTTATGTCGACGAATTGAGCAAGATTTATTTATTCATTTATTTATTTTTATATATACACACTTGTAAGCTTATATATTGATGCACGTTGTCAACTGCAATAGCTCTGTTTGGCACTGATTTCCTCGCCTTTCAAATGTGTTTCACTTTTTTTTCCTCCACTTTGCAATTATTTGTCACTTAATTCTGTGAAAGTTGCACAACAATGCCGTTTGAGCTTTCCAACCAGAAATTACATTTGTCAAACTGCAAGCTTGGGTGTTTTGAGAAAAAAAATGTTTATATTATTTGAAAAAAATATGTAGCTGCCAGGCAAGACCTCAAAGGAGGTTGATAGATTTGGTGAGGGAAGACAGTTGCTGTTAGAGAGGAGGTATGCAAAAGATGGCCTTAAATGGCCATCGTGACATGTGTTGCTTTTATTTTGAAAGTAACACTTTTTATTTTATGTGCGCACATGTTGACGCCGGTAAAAACGAGATGCAAGCAAGATCTACCACTCGACGTCTACAGCGTGAGCGCAAATGGTTGTTTGTCTCTGCGCGCCCTGCGATTGGCTGGCAACCAGTTGAGGGCGTACCCCCCACCTGCTGCCCGAAGATAGCTAAGATAGACTCCAGCACACCTGTGACCCCAGTTGTTCGAAGTAAATTGAAAATAGTAGGACTAAAGTTGAGGCTTGCGTGTTGGCTTGGCCCTCGGCAAGGGTTCCTTTTTCCTGATTTGGGCTCTTTTGTAAAATGAATTGGTCATCTCTGATGTAAATTCTCCCTATGTATGACTTGTGTGTCGATGCGGGCCCTGCGATTTCCTGCCAACTAGTCTGCTAACTGTACTTGGCCTCTCATCCAGCACACCGAAGGATAGATATTAGTAAACTAGACCATGGGTGGCCAACCAGTCAGAGACTAAGAGCCAATTTTTTTACTGTGTTCCTGCAAAGAGCTACATAATACTCTTCCTCGCGTGTGTGCGCACACGCACACTTTTTTGCCCAAAGATCGACTTTTGTAGAAGATCAACTTTCCACAATCGACCCGATCGCGCATGTGCAAGCACACACACACACGCTCACACGCACGCGGGTGCCCACCTGTGCACTCGCTCACATATACACGCACGCCACGATGAGCAACAGTCGGAACTGGCCGAAAATGGACTAAAGCTAAAGACACAAACAAACAAATCTGTTTTTCCTACCCATTTCCTTTTCCCACCCCTTGTGGTTGACTTGGGACCAGTTGGCTGGCTCCCGCTTGATTGTGATTGGCGTATCGGGCACCCCTGCCTTAAAATCAGAGGTCATTCGCTGACTAGCTTAGCGCTTAGCGCCGTTGTTTGAGCTGTGATGCAGTCATCTGATTGGTTGCCCTCTATGTCACTCAAGTAACTGGATTGATGATTGACGTAGTACGTTCTGTGTATTTAGAACCTTTGCTTGAATGGCATCGTCACTGCCGAGGTGTTTATGACGCTTGTCGTGTGAAAGCCCGGCAGCCGCGGGTTGATCACCCCTGAACTAGACTTTGATCGAACTTTTCGGAACAATGAAGGAGGCTTTGCCTCGTATGTTAATCGTCATGTTCACCAGACAAGATACGGTGTGGTGGGGGTGGGGGGTGGGTGTGTGTTTGTGAGGGCGCGTGGGGGGGGGGGGAGAACTTGGCTGCTGTTGCATGTCTGAGCCCCGCAGCTGCTGCTGTCCCACCTCCAGGCCCAACTCACTGTCTGGCCATCCCACCCTGTGACTCCTCAGTCATGCTCGCGCTGATTACTCATCAGTGGGGAGGAGATGCCACAGTAATTGTTGTCGGAGTGGCCCGATTATTCCATTAACAACCCCTCTTGATGAGGCTAATGGCGAGAGACCTCGTTTGCATGGCATTATCTTAATTGAGCCCGAGGCCTGGCATGAACACACGCTCGAGATTATGTTACTGATGGCTGGTGGCACCGGTTCGGCAGCAACCATTTACCCGACAGCTATATTAATTAACAGCTATCCCCTTACATGGGCTTTAACGGGGATGAATAAGTGAACGCGGCGATGACGTCGGCGATGGAACTCCTGGTTTGTGTGCGCGTTCTTAATGGAGGTGTGTGTTCGCAGGAATGCAGAAGAAGGCCCGGCATCGGATATTATGACCCATTTTCTAAAACGAGGAAACAGAGCCAGACTTTCCTTGTACAAGCCCTTCAAAAAAATTCCAGCACAAGGCCATATGCTAATACCTATAACTGAGAAGGAATTACACACTCATGTACGGGAGAAGACCCAGACATGCACCTATTTGCCCGAGTATGAACCTTTCATCACCCCCCAGAGATGACAATTTACATTGAGCCAAACAAAAGCAATCGGCGACCTCGAATGCAGTGCCTGTCGATCACAATGGGATGAAGCGGGTCAACCGGGTTGCTCCTTTGTTATGTAAAGATCTGCTACACGATCCAGCAGGATAAAAAGGGGAGAGAAAAAGAAACCATTCAGATAAGTTTCCCTTCATCAGATAATTAATGATCCCTTTGCTCCTGTTTCCTCCTTCGTTGTATGAGTGTCTGATCAGATTTCAAAGAGCTCATCGGTCAGAATCGCTCTGGGATCTGCGTGTGCTGTAAGAACCTCACGTTAAAGATTTGTTGGTCGGTTTCTCAACTTCATGTGGCCAATCCAAAAGGTGTTGGTTGGAGCATAAATGAGTGCTAATGAGGTACAAATAAATAAAGAATAATAATCATCATCATAATCACGCTACCTCAAGCATCAGTAATCCCTCGTTTATCGCGATTAATAGGGACCAAAATCACCCACAATAAACGAAAATCCATCAAGTAGAGACCCCCCCCCCCCCCGCCCCCGTAAAGGTACATGTGTATGAGTATAAAAAATATTTATAAGGCTAAATTTAATATGTATAATGCATGTATAAGTAAATTTTGTCGTAATTAACATTACTTCATGCTGTATACTAATAGATTTAAACATGTATAAGTTAGATTAGGTGAGTGTATGAAAAACAAAATACAGTAAACTTTTTGCTGACTTAATGTTTTGTTTGTTGTTTTGTTTTTTTATGAATATGTTTGAAAAAATCCACGATGCACTGAAGCCACGATAAACGAACCGGGAAACAGCAAGGGATCACTGTATACTTCATTGTGTTCGACCAATTTTTGGGGTGAACTTAACTGAGTTAGCTGACATATTTATTTTATTTTCTTCACACCCCTACCGCAATGCTTTGTCTGATCCCTCACCTTGCATCTGTTTGCTCCAAGGTGACCCTATTTAACACACACACACACAGAAACAAAACAAAATTGGTGGTCGACCAGTGTTTTGGCGCAGATTGCGTTTTGCTGTAAAGGTACCATTGTACTTTGGCACAGTGTGGCACAAATAAGAATTTAGAATTAGAATTCTCCACAGTATCTTAGGACATGTGCTGGGCTCGAGAGCGTCTAATTAATTAATGTTGGAGCCGCCTTCTAATTGCTGTATGAGACACCTCCTTTGTTTCGAGCTGTATTTTCCCACCCCTGTGCACCTTTGCTCTTTGTCAAAACTTTTGCGCCACCTGTCACTGAGTCTGAGTTTCAGCTACCGCCCCCCCCCCTTCCTTCATCGCCCACCCCTTCTCCACCACCCTGCACCCCTTCTCCCCGCATCCCCTGCTGCCAGTTTTTAACTACACTCCACTCTGGCCTCTGCTCTACTTGTTACAGCCCCAACACGAGTGCAAACAATCAAAGTGTTTGGGAACGCTAAAATATGCATGGCTATCCATGACAGACAGATAAAGCAGGGCAATTAGCCACGTAATCCTAGAGCAATGTGCGGAATCGGCCGCCTCAGCTGTCCTCCCTACCCCTCCTTCCCGTTACTCTCTTGGTCTCCATTAGTTAAATGTACACTGTGTGTCGTCTCCCCATCAAATCAAGTAACACTTCGCCTAATTGGCTTATAAATAATACAGCAGGGGCCTACATTATGATTTCATCAGTGGTAAACATTGCAGGGGCAGTTGGTAAAGAACCTATCCCTCATTAATTTCTTAATTTGGGAAGCGAGGGAATGAAATGTAGGGAAGGCCAGGAATGGAGCCAGAGTCTTAAGGTGAGAAGAGAGGAAAATGAGCAAGGGATGGAAGCAAACAAAACAAGGCAGGTGTCAGATATTCAAGCTACGGGATTTTGTCAGGAGCCCTGCGCAAGAGGTGATGAGTGCCCCATCGCCCTCATTTTACACAAACACGCAAATAAACACGCATTTTTCCCCGCGCAGCCCCAATTGGTCGTTCTTTTTTTATACCGACTTAATGAATATTTCATAACAAGCAACATAAATATGCATTCTAATGGTTTTGCACATAGTTATTACCGGTATTTTCTTCTTCTTCTTCCCCCCTCTGACCAAGAAAAAAAAAAATACTCATTTCAAATTCTGCATAACCGGGCTCTGAAATAATTTCTCCTCCCCAGGAAGACGCACAGAGGAAGGCGGGGGAGTTATCCGGAGCAAATGCCGATTTAAACAGTCGCCGGAACGCCACGGCAAAATAACACAGATGCTTTTTTTTCCCGCTGCGTTAAAATGCATTTATCCACGAGAGAGACACATTCATTTCTAATTTCAGTCAACGGCGACAAGTGAGGTCTCCTGCGTGAAGAAATCCTTTTAGCAGAAGGCAGCAGGTACCCCCCTCCTCGGCAGGTAAATGTCACTCAAAACGACTATGATATTGCGTAATGCACTTTTAAGGGAATTTTACGTGGCCTGTGATAGACGTTTTGAAATATGAGGTGTGAGAATATGACTCTGATCTCCGGAAGACAGATATTAAAGCAAACTCTCAAATGAGCCATCCACCCCCCCCCCCCCCCCCCGCGCCCCCGCTTGCCGCTTTTTCTTCCTGCAGAAATGTGGCATATAAGGTAAAAAAAAAAAAAAAAAGACATCGAGAGCCCTTCCGCCATCAAAAGCAAAGTTAAGCGAGGCACGTTCTCGGCGAGATTTTGAAAAGTGAGCCACCTGAAGGCAATCTGTCTCGACTGGAACCTCACTTGTCAGCGTCACACGCGAGCTGTCACTTGGCGGCACGGCGCTGATGGAGACAGACATCCATCATCCGCCGCTTTCGCCTCGCGCGTCGTGTGCTGTCTTGCGGGCCTGCCGAGAAGGGTGTTTGGCTTAAGATGTGCTCAGGTAGACTTGCAAAAAGGCCTTTTTGTTCTCAAATCCCTCTCATCTTAAGGTTGAAAAACATTTATGAAAAAAAAATCAAATTTTTCCATCCATACGCAATGAAGACATAACTGTCCATCAATCCCCCTCAGAGCCACATCAAACAAATCTTAGCCAAACAAGACTTAACACCAGAAAATGTGGCAACAAGACCTTCATTTGGAATTCCAGAATAAACGAAGTATTTATTCCTGTTAGCGATTTAAAGAGGAGCCATTACGGCCATTTTAAGGACAATATTCGTATCCTCGCATTCCTCGTGGGGAGATTGACATGATTTTGACTGCGTCAGTGTCAAACTCATTTTCATTGCTGGCTATGCGGTCCTCATTTTTGAATGTGAAAATCATCATATTGAGATTGCATAATTCATCATTTCACATTATTACATACGTCGACACAATTGAACTGAATTGAAAGCATGAGTCATGTATAGTGAGCTCATGTTCGGACGATAACCACAAGGTGGGTGCCCATCCGCAGAAAGGGAAAAAAAATGAAAATAAAAGCGCATATTAAAACCTGTTTTTCTTTTTCTGAACTGATCCCACAGTCAGCACATCAATCTGATAAAACACGTTCATTCTGCGTTTCTCATTTGTCTTGCATCAAAAGTCCAACTTTTCATTCACTGTCCATGTCACATACCGGATTTTGTTTGTTGATGGATAAGAAATGACGACACAGATGTGCATTTCGCATTTTCAAATCTGAATGCCACGTTAACATTTGCATGCTTGTACTAAGCAATCACAAAACGAGCTGTAACGTAAACTGTGAAATTCATAAAGTCAGGCGAAAGCTCATCACAGGCTCAAAAACACACTCCTTGAGTCAATGTAGTGCCTCTTAAAGAGAGCGTTTGTTCAACACCGCAGAGGTGGTGGCGGCCGTAACCCCTCCCCCCCCTCCTCCAACTTAATTACAGCAGAACAAGAGGAGACAGGGAGCATGTTGAGAGCTGGCTTAATTAATGTAGCAGTAAAAAGCGTCCCACCCTCTCCATGTCCTTTCTGCTGTTCAGCATTAGTTCCACTTCGGTGCTCTGCAAGCCATGGACAAATCGGGACTCTAATGATGGGACACACACTCGCCCCCTCAGCCCTTCTCGGGTCACTGACCGCCCTCCCTCCCTTTCCCCGGGGATGGCAGAGCAAGAAAGTCAACCAGTTAGACAAACATGTTCACCCGTTCAGTGCAGAAGGCAACCTTGCATATTGACTTCATTAACAAGCTCAAAACGGCGGCGCGCATGCATTCGTACCACAGCCACTCATTATTTCGATCAAACAACACAACCAAAAGCAAAATTGAAATTACGAATTTGAAAACCCAAGACAGGCTGGAAAAAATTTAGTGAAATTTTGCGTGTGCACAAATGGGCGCAAACAGTACTAAGCAGGACCAATCAAGACTTCATCCGCCAAAAGCACAAAATTGCACAGTCGTCAATTTTGTGCATTTTGGTAGTAATGGATAATTAAGATGTCCTTTATTTGTCCCACACTGGGGAAATTTACAGCCTCCAGCAGCAAGAATGTGTGTAGAAAGAAGAAAAAACAAACAAACACCGAAACAAACAATTAAGTCCAATATAAATACAAAATGGATATTTACAATTGTTTTTCACATCACACACATTACATCATTTAATTATTATTATTATTATTGTTGTTATTTTTATTCAGCATTTATATAAGCAAATCTATTCAGTGCAATGCCGTTCACCAAACTTGTGACAAATCACGATGGATAATTTCGCATCTTTACATTACATGTCTAAAAAAAGGCAAATGGATTCGCATCGCCGTGCCTGTGTAGACATTTTTGAAATGCCAGAAACAAAAATTTGCTTGATATACCGTCATCCACCAATGCGATTTTGGAGCTTCGGAAAGGGCTTCTGGGCTTCTGTGCATACTGTAGGTTCCTGCCCGCACCAGCCCACCCCAGATAAGTGATAGCAAAATCGATTCGTGGCTTTTGAAAAACACACTGCTTTTCATGAAATATTTTTAAAGTATGACAGATGTGGAATTTATGGGAGTGAAAATCCGGGAGTAGTAGCAGACATGTCGAAACCGAATGTCTTTAATGGCAGCTGGTTCCCACTCTGCTAACCAGACCCCTGTGAACAGAAAACACTGAAACGCATCATTATCACATCAGGTGATGCAGGCTTCGCTTTCCAGCATAAACTGAACGCGACGCAATGAACTGATACTCTTGAGACAATACGGCGGGGAGGATCATGTTCCAAATCAAGTGTAAACAAAAGGAATATCACATGGAATTAAGGTGTGAAAAGGTTCCGTCAGTGATCCGCGCCATCCTGACACTAACATAAAGGGTATAAATATTGTATGTAAAGAGAAAAAAAAAAAGACCCGTTTGAAGCCTTGGGAGGCGAGACGGTGGGGGAGATGGGAGGAGAAGCAGGTAATTACTGGTAGAGGTGCTTTTTGGCAAGTTGATTGTCGAAGTAGGAGGAGGATCAACCAAAAACTGCCGCCCTCTGTCTGCCTCCACAGATTCCGTGACGGGAACTTCAACCTCACATCCGAACGCACAGGCAGCACAAAAAGCCTTGACCCAAACGAGATGATGTCGTATTTTTAAAGTAGTTTTGCTCAGACTTTTGGGAAGTAAACCTCCACTCGTCTGACTGCTAATCCTGGTCAGGGGCACAGCTGCAGCCTGCCCCGAACTGACTTAGGCTGGAAGGCAGACGAAACCCTCGTGGATCACCGTTCGAATAAAGGGCAGCTGTAAACGGGCCACAGAATGGGAAATGTCTCCACAGCAGTTACCTTAAATTAGGCCAGCTCCGTTCAAATAGTTTGAAACGGTGCAACCAGTGATGTCGGTAACCAGCCATTTTAATGAATCTGCTGTGTTACTCTTTCCAGTTAAGTAATCAGACTCCACTTGCTCTTCACATTTGATAAAGTGTTGCTGCGCAGAATATATTTACTTCAATTTGACAGTATTATGTTTCCCCACTAAGGGCAGTGAAGGAAAACTGCCTCTTAAATAAATGGCATGTTTTGTGCATGCCACAAAACTCTTACCTCTGAAATACACGAGGATGCTTGATTTGATGAAACCCTCGAACTCAATAAAGGCGCTCAACCGAAAACCTGACGTTATTTGCATCTTGAACATAGTGAAGTCTGAGAGCATGATATCCCGTAAAGCACAGGTGTCAAAGTCAAGGCCCGGGGGCCAGATCTGGCCCGCTACATCATTTAATGCGGCCCGCGAAGGCAAATCAAACAAGGCAACTTCCATGATCCTTGCTAAAATATGGACCAAATTTCAAATTCTCATATGTAATAAATAAGAGATATTGTAAGCATTTTTTGGGGTGGCCCGGTAGTCCAGTGGTTAGCACGTCGGCTTCACAGTGCGGAGGCACCGGGTTCGATTCCAGCTCTGGCCTCCCTGTGTGGAGTTTGCATGTTCTCCCCGGGCCTGCGTGGGTTTTCTCTGGGTGCTCTGGTTTCCTCCCACATTCCAAAAACATGCGTGGCAGGCTAATTGAACACTCTAAATTGTCCCTAGGTGTGAGTGTGAGCGTGGATGGTTGTTCGTCTCCGTGTGCCCTGCGATTGGCTGGCAACCGGTTCAGGGTGTCCCCTGCCTACTGCCCAAAGATGGCTGGGATGGGATCCAGCACCCCCCGTGACCCTAGTAAGGGTCAAGTGGTTCGGAAGATGAATGAATGAATGTTCTTCTTGCCAAACACCTCATTACAGCAACTTAAACAATAGTTGAATAAATCGTTATTCTTGACTTCTTTATATGATTTCAGTCAGAATGGCCCTCCAAGGGAAACGGTAACTAAAATGTGGCCCGTGACAAAAATGGGTTTGACACCTATGCCGTAAAGTATGCGCCGTGCCACGTTTTCAGCATGTTGACAACGTACGTGTCCATACCGTACCACATAAGCAGTACTGCAGGAAGTGGAGTGTCATATACTGTAGCTTCGACAACAACACTTTGTACACCGTCTGGATTCTGGGTACACTTTTTGTAGCGGACCACCCACTGTTCTGGAGTTGAAGTGAATACCTGCAGCGAGGTCAGGATAATATTCTTTGCTCGACTGTGGGTGCTTAAAAAAAGGGGCGGAGTCTCTCTGGCCCATCTTGCTCTTTGATCCCAAGATGCCAACACGCTGCAAGGAAATGGGCCCAACAGAGGGCTGGAGAACATGCCACCAAGACTGTTCCCACTCCCCATCGGCCCCGTTCCCTCCAAATTTGGAAAAAAAACCCTGAAATTGTACCTAACAATATGCTCACACGCCCTCGCCACCACCCTCCCCTACTTGATTAGAATTAGAATCACATCTGGCACCATGTTCTGTCCCTCATTACGGCTGAATCTCATTACAAGCCGCTCCCGCGGGAGGTAGCACGGCAGGTTTTTAAGCACACTTTTCACTTTCTTCCTGCCTCTTGCTCATCTCATCTGCCTCGCAGTTTCTTCTATTCTGCGTTTACATTAGCGGAAGTCCTCATCTGAAAGAATGACTGAGCACCGCCGCCCTCCTACTCCTCCTCCCAAAGCATGGAAATTGTTTTACGCTGCCAATTAAAGTAGATACGCGATGATTTTTTTTTTTCCAAGACTATGTTTTATTCAGAATGTATTATTTGTTGCACTCAAAAAAAAAGTATAATATGACTAAAATAGGTCTAGCGGTAAGTAAGTTCCACTTACTTGCAATAAAACTACACCAAAGGTTTAGAAATACAGGAGAAATGTGTGAGTGTGTGTGTGTGTTGGCGGAACGAGGCAACTTATTTATGGTGCCCTCCAGTTCTACTGAATAATGAAAGCCTCCAGATATAACCACATTTCAAACTTGCCTTTGTATCCTTGTACAATGAGTGTCTGAGTGGGATTTTTTTTGGGGTGCTAGCAAGTTTTGAGTCCACATTTGACCTCATTAAAATACTAATTCAAAGCCTCGGCAGCTTCATTTACAGGCTCCGCTGGTGACAAAATACAAGCGTCACTATATCTTCAAAGACTTTTATTTCCAATTTGAAGACATAAATATCAACATGATATAATTAAGAGTCGCGTTGAAGTGATTGTAAACCGGAGGCGTTTTTTTTTGCGGGAAGGCGCCGATAGCGCCGCGGTCGCTCATCTCTAGATCATTGGCGAGTCGCAGAGCGGGCACGACGTCTGCAGTATCTTCTTTATCCACTGTGGGTCTGGGGGGGAACAAATTAACAATACAATATTTTTAAAAAAAGCTACCTTAGAACAAAACTGAACAAAACCTTTCCACCTGTATCAGGCAGTTCTACGATGTCGGTGACATTTGTCAAACGCGTTTCTTCGGTACACAGCCAACCACCACTAAATATGTGGCTTTGATTGGTGGCTTTAATTTAGTGATGTGTTTATTTACTGTATTAAATAAAAGGTTACTTACTGAGAATTTGGAAATAAAGAATACATTTCAACCATTATTTTATGAAAGCGATTTTGGATGATTCAGAGCCACGTTTTTAAACTCAAGAATGTGCCCCTTGCATAGACGTTTTCACAGCCCTAATATAGAATTCGAATCCATGTCTACTTCAAGAAAACTTGCTTGAAATGGTCCCCGATTTGATGTTTTGAGTTCTGAGTGTAAGCCGAGACCCAAGTGAATTTATTTGTACGAGGGTCATTCAATAAATAAGGTGAATTTTTCAGTATAAAGACTTCGAATACACATAGAAGCTTACTTTTTTTTTTCTTCTTCAAACTAGTCTTTCAGCACTGTCACAGACGTTTCCCATCTGTGCACAAGCTTCCATATTCCCGCAGCGTCAAAATCTTTGGACTGATGTCCCAGCCAGTCGCTCACAACACTTTTGACTTCATCGTCACTTTCAAACTTGGTGCCAACTACTGCAAACTGCTGAGGCAGGTCAAGAAAGACAGAAAGAACAAACGCAGCGGTCATCAGTAAGAAGGAGTCATTTTACATCATGACAACGCAAGGCCTCACACAGCAGCCCAAACGGTGCAGACCATCCGCAAGCTGGGCTGGGAACTGCTCCCTCATCTCCCTCACAGCCCACATCTCGGGCCTTAAGACTTTCACCTGTTTGGTCCCTCAAAAGCGTTCATGAGAGACATCAAGTTTGAAAGTGACGCTGAAGTCACGAGTGTTGTGAGCGACTGGCTCGAGACATCAGTCCAAAGATTTTTACGCTGAGAGAATATGGAAGCTTGTGCACAGATGGGGAAAAGTGTGTCACAGTGCTGGGAGACGACGTTGAAGAAAGAAAGAAAAAAAAAAGGAAGCTTCTGTCTATCCAAAAAAAAAAAATCACCTTATATATTGAATGACCCTCGTACCTGCAGCACAATGCCTGTTTGTGAGATTTAAAGGCCGCCGCTAACTGGTGAGCATAAGCTCTTCCTCCCTTGTATTTTCATCTAATTGGCAGAACTTCATCACATGCCTTCTGGGTGTTGTAAAATGTGAATTTGTGATCATACCGACATCAAAACGTGAAACATCTGGGACAAAGCTTGTTTTGTGGTGCTGTCAAGAGGGATCAGGAGCATCATTTTCTCATTTTGCCCCCGATGCACACATACCTACGTAACGCTCAATCAGTTCGGAGCATGGGAGCAGTAGAGGGGTCTCCAAGGAGGGTGGTCGGTCCCAGTGCAAAATTTTGGGCCATACACAGTTTCAAAAGAGAAAAAACAAACAAACAAATGCAAAAGTGGTAGTTCTAATTTTTGAGTTGTGGATGACTGATCAGTATCGTCATCGCCGATACAGTTTTTTTGTTTTATTTTTAAATCTGAATTTCCACCAGGTCCTAATTTTTGAGTTGCTGCGGTTTCCTTAAAAGCATCAGATGGCAGGCAGTTAGAAACCCAAAAGAAATAGGACAGGACGAGCGGCTAACCTTCGTGCTGTGGCATTCCGGAGATGCTATCCTGCAAGAGGCAGCGTCTGAAAGTCAGAGACTGGCACGCCTGATAGGAAAGCACACACCTAGACGAGATCCAGATTCAGAAAGTTGAAGCAATGAATTGGCCGCATGTGCAAATCAAAAAGAGGGGTCTTAATTGCGGGGTCACAAAAGTGTCAAACGTTGGGTGCGGGCTGGCCTACCTGAGCCACATGTGACCGTTTTGGCACACCGCTTGCTTGTGGTCGGTGAAGGACAGCACCTCTTGACACAAGCTGCAGCACTCCGGGAACGTTTGCTTGTTCATCTTTTTCTTGATGTGACCAATCAGGACCTAAGAGACAAACATATGGACACGTTGAATCCAAGAGCCCTACGAGTGAGATGAACTTTCCGTTTACTTTGAAGTGCAAGAGGACGAGGTGGTCATGATTTCATGTACTGAACAGTTCGATCAGCGAACAGCATTAAATAAGAGATTTTCATTAGCTCAAACGTATCTGGAAGCAGTCAGTACCACGCACCCTTATCGGTCAGCACAAAAAAAAAAAAAAACCTACCCATCCGGTCTGCTATAAACATCTTTAAGCTGTTTTTGAATATATTTATATGATATAAATCTGCCAAACCTCTGCTTGTTGTGAGGCGAGTTATGTCAGCTGCCCTACATCACTCTGATCTCAAGTTTACGTTCGCAAAGTAAGAAAAAGGAAAAAAAAAAGCCAACACTGTACACGATTCGTATCTTGAAAAAAAAAGTGTACCGGTAAATCAGGTCAGTAATCACAGGTCTCAAAGTGCCACTGGATTTGTGTTAATTAAAACACGTTACTTGCGTGTGAACTTAATGAATGGAAACAATTGACCTCCCCCACAACACCCCAAAAAAGTTGTAGGAATTGGTAGTGACCAAATTTGTGCAAAATACGTCTCAAACGTATGAACAATTTTGACTTTGACCATCATTTGGAAACTGTGGATGGCTGATCAGTAGCGGTAGTGTTCCATTGCGATATGTTATCGCTGATACCGTTCAAAAGAATACATATATTTTTTTGCTGAATTCGCACCAACCTGCACCAGTACTTTTGGGGGACGGGGGGGACGGGGGTCATGAAACTAGTTACCCACCAGTATGTTTTGATGCAGAATGCAGAGGGCAGAGGTCATGAAGCATCACAGAGGACGATTAATGAATTTGGATTCAAGATTGATTTCCAAAAATGACAAGAACAAAAATAAATAAATAACTAAAGTTCAATGTTTGCAACTTGATGGACAGGGGTCGGCAACCCAAAATGTTGAAAGAGCCATAAGGACAAAAAAAAAGCCGCAAAAAAATAAAAGCCTTCTAAGAAAACATACAATGAAGGAAACAAACCCATGCTGTACGTATGTGGGAGACTGAACTGTCTCAGAATTGTTTCTGTTATTCATTCCTTTGTTGCGTGTTCACAAACGCCCCCATAGAATGTATTTTGTGAGTTCCTTGCTTGATTGTCTGTTTTGGTGCATTATTTTCGCTTTTCTTAATGTCATTGAAGTGATAATGAATTTCCGTTTTTCGGAAGCTGTCTTTGAACGCCTCTCGAGTCGAAAGAGAGCAGAGAAGAAGGCACGGAGTCGCACGCAGATGTCTCCGTGTTTGTCGAGACTGTTAAAAGCGTCAATAAAGTGTACGTTTTAAAAACCAACACCACAGCTCTCCTTTTTCAGAGCCACAACATGTATCTATATCTATTTGAGCTATATTAGCCTTCTATCCAAATCTTTTTCCATTTTCAAACATATTTTATAAAGCTCCAGGGAGCCACTAGGTGTCGCTAAAGGGCCGCATGCGGCTCTGGAGCCGCGGGTTGCCGACCGGCGCACTAGGACATCTCACTTCATCCATCACAACAAAAGGCGCAACGGCGTGTCAGCGCCGTTCATTTGTCGGAAGACGGTGAAGAGGGTGTTACCTCTGCATTTTTGTCATCGGAGACCTTCAAGAGGTGCTCAGCCAGGCCGCTGGTGGGAATGCACGTCTTCTGCGTTATGTGCGTGTTGAGGTAGACCTCCCCAAGCAACTTCTTCATGTTCTCTCTCACAAGGTGGCTCTCCACCAAACGCATCCCCGCCCGCACCTGCTCGACCTGCTGGTCCGGATTGGCTTCGCCGATAACGTGGCACTCGCCGGCCAAATCGTTGTCCTCTTCACCGTCCTGGTCCTGCATGAGTGCACCGCAGAGCTCTCGAGAGGGTTTCCAGTGGCGGACTGTCTGCGGCGTCTGAAGGGACTGGTGCAGAAAACGAAGCAAAAACAGCTTCAAGCGCCAGAGGTAAGGGGAGTCTACTTCTCGGATCTTCTGCTCAAGCTCCTGCTGCAAGGCTTGAGGAATACTTTTGTTCTTTAAGACGTTCCACCTCACAAGGTCCAGCAGGTCGGCCTCCTTGTACAGGTTCTCGGTGGGGGATTTGAGCAGAAGCCCGGCTGCCGTTTCTGGCAATTTCAATGCGAGAAAGTGCACGTGGTAGTTGCTGAGAATTGGGTGAAATGAGTCGACCAAACGTTGCGTGCTGACCAGCGCGAGATACGCTTCGTTGGGGCTCACCGCAATCCCATACAGACGTCGGTTCGTCAAACCTTCGGGGCACAACATCTCCTCTTGTTGGAAAGTCAAAGTCCTTTCTGTGAATTTGGGCGTCAGCTTCTTGATCCAGCCGTCGGAGGAGCACGCGTACACGACGCCGTGCCGGCTGACGGCGAGCGACACCACGGGGAGGGAGTAGAGGCCCGCCACGTGAGAGATGTTCACGTTGAGTCCGGCTGGCGAAATCGTGAGCAAACACCAGAGGACGTAGCAACCGCGAGACGCCGCGATGAGGCTGCATCTCGTTTTGTGAAGCGGGTGGACCAACGGGACGCATTTGATGTTCTCCGCCGCCATCCGGTCGCAATCCTTCCAGAGGACGACGGGGTGTCGCAGGGTGAAGTAACCTTTGACCCCCGCCAAGCTGACCGGCATGATCGTCACGGGGCCCAACTCGCTGCCGACGATCAAGCCGCTCATTCGCCGCTCGGCGTGTTCATATTCCCACCAGGCCAAATCGCTGGGAGAGCTCACACCTGACGCGATGGCGTCGTAAAAAACAACATCGGCGCCGCTCTCAAAGGGCAGCGGAAACTTCCACAAAACTAGGTCGCCGTTTTCCATCAGGACGGCGAGGAGGACCATCTTCGCATGAACGCACGAGTTGTCGGGCTGCACCTGTTTGAGCGTGTAAACGCCGGACCACTCCATCCTCACAGGGGTCTGCATTTGGTAGCGCCGCTGCAGCTCCTCCAAGTCCAACAGGTTTTTCTCAGGCGGCTTGGCATCCATTTGGGCGTAGCCTCGTTCTTGTAGCATCTCGCCATATTTAGCGCCGAGATCGACCAGCGTGGTCCAGCCGAGACGCTGGTGGCTGTGATGGACGGTGAGTCTGTGGTCAAGAGTTAGGCAGGCTAGCAAGCAGCGCCCGCTGGAATCGCAACCAAGAGGCGACCAACTGGCGTATTTCATTCCTTTGTGGACTCCTCCCAGGGGATTAATCACTCGATCCAGTTGAAACTCTTGCTTGGTGGGCAGGTCGGAGTGTGCGCTAAAGTGCTTCATGGCCTTCCTCTGCTCTGTTGGGGCTCCAACCTATACATTTAACATACACACACAAAACAATTACAAGAAGAAATCCAAAGGTCATCAGCAAACTCTGCATTCTCAAATTGCATTCACCAGTCAAGGATCTGTCCTTGTTATTCGCTTGAGTGTGTATTTTTCTGACAACCAATGCCCACATCAGATGACAGGATTTTGAGCCAACAGACAAATGTCGTGTCTCGTAGACGATTTTGAGTTGCCTTGTTTGTTCGTGAGGCACCAAGAGTGCCCTCCGGTTTATGACGAGAACCCTCCTCTGCAACACTCCAACTGCAAAGCTAGTAGCTGATGAGCAAACATGGTGTCATTCAACAAATTTGTTACTTCGAGCTCCTTTGGGAGAATCCATACCGCCCTCTCGCCACCATTCGGGAGCAGCTCCATAGTCCTTTTCTTTTTTTTTTTTTTTAATAATTCTTTTGACTTTTCTGAGCAGAAAACAAAACGTACATGCATGTAATGCCTCTGTATACAAGACTTTGACAGCCGCCAGCCCCGCGCCAGTGCACTGAATCTTGTCATTAGTACGCGACAATCGGGCAGCATCTGGTCAGTGACGGACTTCGTCGTGTGACATGATATGCATATGAAAGACAAAATGTCATGTAGTTTGAAAAGACCATAAGTTTTAGTTACTACATTTGAACACTATTCTCCTTACTCCGTCAAAAGAGGTCTGCTATTCTTTTTAAACCTCCACAGAATACGTAACTCAGGGATGAGCAACTGGTGGCACCCGACCACACTCTGAGTGCCCCCAAAAACGAAAAACAAAACAAACGCCAGCATGTAGAAAAAGCAAGGCAAGGTAGTTTTATTTCTATAGCACACTTGAAACTCAAATCTTCACACAAGCAAAGACACTTACAAGCAGGTACAAACAGAGACAATAAAAGTACCTTCCAAAAATAACCGGAATGTATATCGACACCATTTAAACACGTTAACAGAAAAGTAAAGAAATACAAGTACTGGTACTAGCTTTCTGAAATAACTTCAAGAAAAAAAATATTTTTAAAAAAGGACTTTAATCGAAAGTATGGGGAAAAGCAACGTTTTTAACCAGGATGAAAAAGCATTTATATTCTGGGCTGACTTCACTTTTGATGGCAGTTTCTTCCTTCATTCCTTTTGTGTGCCGCATAATAGTTACTCTTGTGTAATAAAACTTGCTCATCTGGAAAAAACACAAATACAATACAGTCTCTACTACCTTTAGCAAATGTAGCTTTTTTTTAATGCGACACAACATTACAAAAGCTATGAGAAGACGTTTTGATGGCATAAAAACCTCATCCAACGAAAACCGTCTTTGTTCTTACTATGAGCACATTTATCAAAATGGGTATATGCTGAAATTAGCAGCAACAAGTCATATTTATTTGGGGATTCAGGTTTATTTCAGAGGCTGCACGTGTTTGCCTTAATGAAAAATAGGTGCTTCGTTTTTCTCCCCACACGTGTACTCGTCTTTACATGACAAAAGTAGATTATTTGAGCTACGGCTGACTGTAGTCAAACTTTGTAGACGTTTTTGAGCCCGTTCCCCTCGTGTTTTAAGCGATCAAAGTAAAAGCATAATTACCCGCATTTCGGAAGTTTTGGGGGGTACGGGAATTGAAGTCCTGTTGAATATCAGGTCATGTTTTCTGCTATGAATGTCGCAAACGAGCTCCATGACTGCCAAGGAGCTGGCGGTACACACTGCTAGCCGGTGATCCTGCGACCAAACAAGCGACTGGGTGCCGCTCAGCGGGGACAAGAGCGAGACTGCCGGATCGCGTTTTACCGGCACGTCCCGCGTACTTGCGACACTATCCTCGGCGGATTTTAAATCCATCTGAATCAGGTCAATTGTGGGCTGAGTATCTGCAACATGAGCAGGATCAGCGGGGGCCGCCATATTTGTTGTTTTGGGGGAATGGCGTCACCATTGACGTCATTTCCTCGTTTTCCCCAAATATTAAATAACTAATTTTTGTACATTTTGTATATTTATTTTACGTTGCCTATTGGTTTGGCGTCTACACTTTTTTGTTTTTTGCTTGTAATTAGATTAAGATTAATTATCTGGTTATAATATAAATTCTTGCATTTTTTTTAAGTGCACTTACAACCATGCTGTCCTAAGTGCATTTAAAACTCATTCAGTACCAGCCAATGTTAAACCAGGTCTGAAAAGACATATAAAAACGTCTTTGGGAGTGAATGAGTTTTAAAATGCAAATGCAACGCAAACTAATGTGCAGTGGATAAAAAATAGCCTGCCATTTTAATGACTCACAATGCCTTTTACTTGCCATAGTGTGATGTGAAGCTGGACATCTTGCATCGCTGCTCGGGCTGTCTAATACTAGACTGTACATTCATTTATCTGTAGCGTTTCACGTTTTATGTCGCCATGGAGAAAATGCAACATGGTAGAAACGCTCCATGCACATTTCATCTGTATAAATGTGATTATAAATTTTCTCAAATATGGTATATCTCCGAATGCATCTGCATCATGTTGTCCGACCCATGAACACATTTGAAAATCTGCTTCAAAATGTAAACCTAACCTCTCTAAATGGCACTGAGATAATATACTCTGAAAGGTCAATGTAAACAGTTAAATTTGGTCTTTGTGAGGCTTGAATTCCTTTGTACGGGGGGGTGTAGACTTTGATGTGTCCACCATTTAGTGTCATCTCGAGTTTTTCATGTTCAAGCTGGAACATTCATAGCCCTCTAACACTGCTCGCTAACGAGAATAATACAACTGAAAATATGAGGAGGGGGTGGGGGTTGGGGGAGTGCCGATTGGCACAGATCCTCAGCTCAAAGTAAGATTATAAAAAACACACACAGATTGTTCATCAAATTGAGAACGAGTGAAGAGTCCGCCGATATATTACCCAAGGATGCTGGAAATATGGATGCTACAAACTCAGAAACATGCTGAAAGTCCACTGAATGACAAGTAAAAGAGACTACACTAAGCCTAAACCTAAACACTGCCCGTATGTTATTCGTTTTTATTTGCCGGCATGATCTATTTGCATTTGTTTCCCAAAGTTGCACTGTTTGAGAGATCAAGGCTGCCAGAAAACAATATGACTTGCTAGATCAAATATTCACTACCGTGATTCCTATGTAGGTTTTAATTTGCGATGGGCTTTCAAAAATAGACTTTTCATTCATAACCTTGGGAGAGAACCAAGCTTCAAACAAAACAGGCCAATTGAAAATGCCTGCCCAGGTTTTATCCAGCCCTTCCCAGATGGTTTTGTGAGGAGAAAGGTTGTAAACAGACAATTCATTTTATGTCACAGCTGTCATACCTGAGTATGCGTCGAATACCTCAGATAAATATTCACAATAACTGTTGGCGAGTACCGGTACATCTTGCAGCCATAAACAGAAGTGGTAATCAACCGTGAGAGGGAAGACAAACGTGGAGGGCGACGCCTTCATGTGTCTCTGCAAGGAAGAAAAGGTGTAGGCGCTTTAATGTGAAAATGTAAAACAGATGTATCGTTTTTATGCACAAGGTGATTATTGTGGAGTTTTGACCCGTCAGCTGTCACAGCCGGCGCTGATCAAATGGGGAGAACACGTGCCTGATCTCTGAGACGATGTCCTTTTGAACTCATCACTCCACTTGAATGCCAATCACATTCCGCCGCGGAGGGCCTGTTTTGCAAAAGGTTTGCGCGTGGAAAGGCGGGCGTAAATGTGATTACTCATGCCAACACTTGTGGCAGCCGATGTATCTGCCAACTGTGCAAAATTGCCATGCGGTGTCATTTTGCTTCAAGGAGGATTATATTTGTTTTTAGCAGACATAATTGCAAATGCAAATACGATTGGTGGACGGGATTTGGGTTGCGAGCCAGAACTCTTGATCTTGATTTTTGTAGAAACATGCCCCCCTGCCCCCCACAAAAAATGCAACTTACGCTCCGGTATATCTCTTGATTTACCCCCTCTGCATGATTGTTTTTTTTTTTTTGACTGGTGCGACTTCGCAGTAACTTAGAGTTTGAACTCCTTTAGTGCAGGGGTGCCCATTATGTCGATCGCGATCGACCGGTAGCTCGCAGACTGGTCTCAACTCGATTGCGAGGGGTGTAGAGGGAAATAGGAGAAAAAATATATTTGTGTGTCTGTGTGCATTATTAATATATATTTGGTTGGTTGATCGAAGAGTAGATCTTTGGTCGGAAAAGGTCGGGCACCCCTGGTTTAGTGTGATGTGAAAAGGGTGTTCAAAACACAAAGGCTAGGCGGTTGCTTTTGCACTGTAGTGAATCCCGCCGTAGCATTATTTATTCACCAAAACCAGCAAAATGCAGATAGTCTGTGAGCAAAGGCTAACGTGCACCATTTTGGTTGGCAATAATACGATGTATGTATGGGCTTTTCTATAATGGTGCATTGACCTTAAGACTGTGTCTGGAAATGTCACATGACAACATTTTTGTTTGTTTCATGACTTCAACAGAGCCCTGATCCGGCCGAACAATATAGCTTTGGACAGCGTGTCAAGGACTTGCACATTCTTGTTTTAATTAAATGAGATTAGATGAAACTTTAATGATCTCCACTGGGAAATTTGCTAATCTACATGACGCATCCGTTCAAAGAGGCGGGGTCTATCCTGAAAATGTCCATTGTGACATAGTCATCACTTTGTGAAGTAAAAAGCTAACAGATTCCATCCCTGGAAGGCATGACATCTGTCACTTGATTCCTCTGCTGTCAGTCAGCGCAGATGACAAATCATTCACTGTCTTTTTGCTGTGTTAATTAATACAAATAGCAACAGTGATTAGTACATGACTCGAGCATTAATCAGAATGCTTGATGTGACGAGTTAGCAGATGTTCCTGGACAGGTCAGGGGTCAAACTGCACGCAGAGCCAAAGTGTCGCGGCAGACATTTGTTACAGCGCGCAACGCGAACGCTGTCTGACTCGACGGGATTTCAGCAGACACAGTTATTTGTCACAAAACAAATGGTTACAAATCTGTAAGACAAATATAGAATAGCACGCCCACTATGTTTTAATGGCCCATCTTTCTGTCTTTTGTTTCAATAATCGAAATGAATACATGAAAGGCGACCACGGCGCGTTTCATTGTTAATGAAGCGTGTCGTGAATGAATATTTCACACACCTGCTGTGTGTCTTTGCCGGGAGGTTGACTGGGGAACCAAATCCCAGTTTGCCATGTATGAATGTTGGATTAAACATTCATCAAATGCTGTCACAAAACTTTATCCTCGCCTTTCCAGCCACACAGAAACACATACACGCAGGCCGGAGAAAACCGGCTGATTGAAACAGAAAATCGGAAAATCATCCGCGGAGTAGCGGCCACTCAAGTCATGACCGAAGGTATAATGCGGATTTGTGGATACAGATGAGGTTGCTCAGGTCAGTCCCATTGCATATCTAACTGCATGCTTGCGATGACCGGGGGGGAGGGGGCGGGGGGGGGGGGTTCTTCATCAACCTCACTCGAGCACCTCCTCTGCTGTGGGCTGCCTCCAAGTGGCATCGGAGCCGCTTACAAGTATCTTGCGTGGAAGCCCGCAGGGACGTTTTGATGCGTGCTTCATCATACATGTTTTAATCACTCAGTCTCTCAGACATGTCCCGCTAGGGCGCCGCTGCAGCACATTACCCCCAACACAGAATTAGCACTAGAATCATGATGATGATAATGACATGCATTTGGAGCCTATTGGCGCATATTTTTATTATTTATTTTTTTTTTGGAGGGGAGATTAGATTAGCAGAGATGTAGTCCCGGGATGAGCCTCTGCGTGCCGGTTCATGGCCATCCGCGCTCCGGCGACCCGGGGGAGCCCGGCGGGTCGCCACGTCAGAGATTCGCGGTGCAAGAAGTCCATTCGACGCTCTTTCTGCACCGTCAAATTGCGAAACACTCACCTGACAGGTGCTGCTCTCAATCAGTGCTCCCGCTGCCCTCCCACGCGGCCCTTTGGGTGATGGGTGGTGGTTAAGCCCCCTCCCCACACCCGCCGCCATGTCTTTTTTCATTCATTCATTCATCTTCCGAGCCGCTTGATCCTCACTAGGGTTGCGGGGGGTGCTGGAGCCTATCCCAGCTGTCTTCGGGCAGTAGGCGGGGGACACCCTAAATAGGTTGCCAGCCAATCGCAGGGCACACAGAAACAAACAACCATTCGCACTCACACTCACACCTAGGGACAATTTAGAGTGTTCAATCAGCCTGCCATGCATGTTTTTGGAATGTGGGAGGAAACCGGAGCACCCGGAGAAAACCCACGCAGGCCCGGGGAGAACATGCAAACTCCACACAGGGAGGCCAGAGCTGGAATCGAACCCGGTACCTCTGCACTGTGAAGCCGACGTGCTAACCACTTGGCTACCGGACCGCCCCATGTCTTTTTTCTTTCTTTTTTTTTTTTATACATGGTTACAGCCTCTAACCAGACAGACTGTGAGATGAAGAGAGCTTCATGCAGCCGCGAAGCAAATCCCCCCTCTCTACAAGAGACCAATTGATATCACATCAGCGATATCAGTAGGAAACACAGTGATGGCCTTTTGTTTAGCTTCCCTCAGGGATGTTCACTCACCTGTTAAAGGTCAAGGTAATGCGTTGTCAGGAGTAGAGGAAAAAAGCTGCCGTGAGGGAATAACATGCTGAGAATTCCTGTAACAATGCAGGCCAGTGGGAAGCAAAGAATGACCAGTTAGGTCTGACATCCTCGTCTTAGCACATGTGCAGAGTTAAACTAACGTGTTATAATAATAATGATACATTTTATTTATAAGCGCCTTTCAAGACACCCAAGGACACTTTACAAAAACAAAAAACACAAAACAGTACAATATGGGTTGAGCAGCGGCAGCCAAACGCGCCAGAGTTCACTCAACCCGGAAGTCAGAAAGAGATATCTGATCACTGAAAGATAGGGAAGCGTTTGGAACAACCCATTTTTGAAGAATAGGGTTTTATTGTATAATGTTCTTACTGCACGGACAAGAGTTGGTGAAGTGTTCCTCCTGTTTATTGCTGGTAAACAGTCGCAATGTTTATAAAACAGGTGACATGTGCGAAACGGACGCACAGCAAACACAAAGGATCTCTGCTCAAATCATGCAATATGTACAGGTTGCACATATCAAGTTGCTGTCAAATAACTTTTGAACGCGTTGTTTAGTTCAAAGCCCGCCACTTAACTGTTCAAACCGGAAGCGCCGTGGATGGACCACTGCAGTATTTAGACAAACCCAACCATGCGGTTATTTGCTTCGTTCCAAGTGTCATTTACGTTACATTTTTGCTTTCTGAAGAAATGGTCCAAAGGGAATCTGTTGTTTACACTTCCTGAGAAGCTCCTCTACTTTGATGAATTGCGTCTCGGTGTACTGAGGGTCAGGTTGCTGCCAAACTCAGGCAGCCGGCGGCTGTTGTGTCTTTTGACCCGGTGCGGGCAGCTGGCAGTGGGTAGGGCATGCCCTGTGGCAGTGCCAGGGGAAGGCCAGGAGGGCTGAGCCTCGGCCTGCTTCTATTCTCTCTTCAGTTCTTGCTAATGGAATGGGGCTCGCTCGTCCATATGGCACTCATGAGTAGAAGTCGGAGAAGATTCTGAGGGCTGGCGGTGTGGGGCCACCAGGCAGTCTTCCGTTAGATATTGAACAAGACAGGACCATGACTTTGGACGTGCTATTGTGTTAATGCCCCCAATAGTACATTGAATATTGTTTATTTTACAGGCTTCTTCTTGGTGGAGGGTCTGAATTTTTCAGCTCAGATAGCAGTGGTTGAAAACACGTCCGTGGGTCATTTGGTACCGGGCCACACAGAAAGAATAAATAACTTGCATTACTTCCGTTTTATTTATTTCAGACGCTCAAAGATGTTTTATTTTGAAAATCTACTGGATCCTCTTATTACATCCATCTACAGCATGTCACACTTGACGCAGATCAAAGTGCGCTTTGCTGTCACGTGATAGGTTACCGCTAAAATGAAACCTGCGTGCTGACAAAATGAGTAAAAAAAAGGTCTTTGGAATGTTTCTTTCGGAACAACAGAAGGACAGAAGAGGAACCTTCAAGAAAAAGAAGGCTACATTTAATCAACAATATCAGGAGTCCTACTTAAAATACAGCTTTATCTCAACAGGTCTATTCCCACGCACCAAGCGCACTCTGCATCATATGCGCGATAGTGAGTTGTATTTTTCATGCACTTTGTATTTGTGGCGTATCTGATTTTGAAGGCACGTTACCATAGCGACCAGAGAGTGTTGCGGCCAGATAGGACGTTCCTCGTGTCATGATTCGTGTTTATTATTATGTTTTGAATATACCACAGTTTTCATGTCGGTCATATCATATTATTTTGTTGAATTTATCCATTACACCTAAAAGGCCGGTGCCTGAAAATATCGTCTGACATTACAGATCGAGGAGATCAACAGATCAAGTTGTCAACTTAGTTCTTGACTGAAAGAGTTCAACTCAGATCATTCTTTTTTTTTTTTTCGTGTGCCCAGTGATACTCCGAGCTCTACAAGACAACCCCCTGTCTTTTGAACTTACTAAAACATTTTGAATGCCATTAAGGCCTGATTTACGCAAGGTTTGCACATGCAAAAACGGCATTGACTTGATTGCTCACAGAGACAGAAATGAAAGCTGATTGACTAGCCGCATGGACCCAGCATTGCTTCTGCCAAACCTGCAAAATAAACTGTGCAGTAATTTTGTGAATTTCTCTGGAGGAAGAGGTTCCAGGGGAATATATGCAAATTGATTAATTCAGCACATGCAATGTGATCTAGTTAAGCTGAGATGGATTGCGAATTTATGTCTTGAAAAGCCTCGTCTGAAAGGCAGCCGCAAACCAACACGCACAGCAGTGTCGGCATAGCGCAGGTAAAATAAGAAGTGGCAGGGAGAACTTCTCTGTTTGTCCAAACCTTTTGGAAATCCCTGGAAAAAATCTATACTATTATCTCAAGCCGTATTGCCAATTGGAACATCTCAATTTTTGGAGTCAGTCACGAGACGCAATCAAGTGACATTACCCCTAGGCTGTGAGAAAATCCCTTCAACTGAATCGTTCATTTTTGCCTCTTCCACTATCACTTCCAATTCCCTCATTCATCCTGCTCTGTTAAAAAGTGAGGCAGACTTTGAAACAGGTCCCCCCTTGCTACGAAGTAGCCTTCGAGCTTGACTTCCCGCGCTGCTCCTTTCCCCGTCCTCCTCTCTGGTTCTGGAACAAAAGCCACCTCTTATGTGGCCACCTCCCTTCCCCGTCTCCCGCCTTTCTGTTTTTATTGGTGACATCTGCCGCAAAACAAACTCGCTTAGCAAGAGAAATGATGTGTCAGTGGAAGGTCCTTTAGCCCGCGTTGCTAATCTGTCACACGCCTCTCGTTGTTTATGGCAGCCGACTGGCTGGCTGCGTGCACTGTGCAGTAATGGCGACAGATGCTGATCCACATAAGTGTGAATCCTGCTGACTTTTCCCTCCTGCAAACCTGTAAATTACAGCTATCGCGATTAATTAAACCCGATAAAACCTTTCCACTTGATGACCTTGTGGATGAAGACGCAGCTCCGGATGGTCATTGGTCCAAATTGGACAGTTTTGAGCTCAGCTGTTTGATTGTTCAATTATGTACGTCGCTTTTTTTACGTTTCATATCAAGGAGTGTCTGGTGATGTTCGAAGTTTCTCTCGTCCGTTTAGATCGCTGATATCTTTCCCTTTGCACCTCATTAAAAGAAAATTACTTAAGGAGATTGTTGCATTTAATTTCCAAATGATTTACTTTATATACATTGCTCCTTTGTTTGGATATTTTGTGACAGTTTTTCCTGAAAGAAGGAAGGTGGGAAAAAAAATGTTTTGAAAATGTATCACGGTCGTCTCGTGTCAGTAAGTAAGCCAAGGGGAATAAGATATCAACCAAAAAAAATGACACATCACGATCATTTCTTGATTTGTTCCTTGGCCCATTCCAAATTGCATCACAAAGTTTTGTGGACATTCTAGCAGTTCCGCTTTTGACCTTTAGGCATTCTGCCCTCTCGTTTTGGACCCGGGCCTGAACGTGTTCCTCAAAACACTGCCATGACTTTGAAGAGTGTCAGATGGATGTTTGAAGCTCCTCTGAAGTTTGAGAGGTTATTAGAGAGGTCGAGTCGTCCTATACGGATCTTCGCTAAGGTTGTGCAGAGAGTGGTGTCCCGCAGGGCACGACCAGGCAACTCTGCAGCAGGAGCCACCATCTCTTGCCCTGCCATCGTGTCATGCCTGCAACCACCACGGCGGCAGCCGCTGCTTAGCCTGCTCTTGAAGGAAGGTCCCTTTAACTCATTCAGGACCAGGCAATTCTGGACCAAGTCTGAAAAGACGTTTAAAAACGTCTTTGGGAGTGAATGAGTTCAGCAACTCAGGCTATCAGGCAATCAGGTCTTGTCATCCACTCGACCTCCTCCGCCTGCTTCTCCAACCCTCAGCGTTCACTTCCTGCTGAATGGAGCCAATCGCTGCCCACCCGTCACCTTCTCCGCCACCGCGGCCGAGCGGCAATCTGTTATCGGGCACGAGGAGATGCCACCCCGCCGGCTGCCTTCCGTACTCTGCAGTAATGGCTTCTGGCAGCCCGAGACAGATAAGTAACAGGCAAAAGGCAGAACGGCAGGAGGGCTGAAGAGAGCCTACCTTGCATCCAAGATGCCCCTCGTTTCGCCCCTGTTCGACCCACCAAGCCCCCCAGCCCCCTTTTCCCTCACCCCACATTGGCCCGGTCACTTTGCATGATACTTCAGTGAATAAATGAGTCGTTTTAATCCGACTGACAAGTTGGCATTGCCCAGCCCTGCCCTCCATCTGTAGTGGCGGCCAGCGCAGCAGCAGGCCCCAGGCTGCCCGTGTGCCAATCCAACACGCAGTTTATCCTGGCTGTAGCTTCACGGACAGAAGGGTATGAGCTCTATGTGGCAGCTACCCTCTCCACCAAATGAGCTATTTATATAAAAAAAGGGATTAGCTGGTGGAGGCTTTGATGAACTGGAAAAAAATCACAAATCTGCTCCTGTCTTGCTCCGGTGCACGTTTGAATTGCTCGTCTTTGTAAAATGAAAAGCGCCGGCTTCTGCAAATCGACATGAATTTGTCACGCGAACTCTCGGTAAGATCAGCAAAGCCTCAAGCTCGCATTCAACAACAATACGATGCGTACATCCCTTGGGCACAAAACTAGCCAAGGGATTAATTTTTGCTTGATTGTCACAGTGAGAGGTGATACGCGGGTATAACCTTTACGGAGCGAAAACACTTGTGCTGCAGGAGGTGCTTCAAGCCTCCGCTCCGTTTGCACTCGCTGCAAGCTCCTCTCTACTCGCACTCTTTGGCCATGTGGCACCTCCAAGTCATTTTGGGAAGGGACCCGGGAACATTTGAGTGGCCAATTAAGCGTGGGGTCTCAGTACGGGCACCCGTCTGGGTTCTGTTCAGGCCCATCACAAATGAGCATGCTGACACACAAACACACACACACACACACTCAAACAGTCGTTTAGGTCCACATTACCTCCCACCACGTTACTCCTTTTCATGCTTACTTCCCCCGTCTGTCCTGCACATTTTCCCAAGCAAACATTTTCCTTCCCAGTTCAAGATCCCCCACTGATGTGATTGCAGCTTATCTTTAGAACAGGAGGTTACGATTGTTAAATTCATGGTCATAGACCCCCTTTGCCTGTCTCACCCCCCCACCCCCACCACCACCCCCAACACTTAATTGGTGGTAGATACCACGATGAATCTTAGGCTTTCCGAGCACACTGTTTTGCTTCTCTTGCCGAATGATTAAGCAATGTTTTCCTAAATTAGCCTGGAAAACTTTAAACAGCGACATAAAAGGGAAATATTATTATCCTCAAGGTCGAACAGGCGCTCATTATCACCCAGATTGAATAATTACTGAACTTAAGAAGTGTAGGGAATTAAAACTCCAGCCTTTTGAAGTGTTTAAGGAGTGTTTATTCCCTTAACAGGAGTGAAAGTGCATCGCTGGATAATTTAGGTTACAGGCTTGGTGGTGACAGCTGGGCAGCATTGAATGCCAACCAAATAGGCATTCATCGTGGAGCTAGCTTTTTTCTTTTTTTTTTTAGTTAAATTAAGTAGGTTAATATCTCAGAATGGCGTTTAATGTTTTATTCAGCACAGAGACAGCATGGACAGCGGAAAGGGACGGAAAGTGTTTTTGAATGCAGATGGGAGGTGGAAGGTTTATAACGCTTTGGCATTTCCCGCAGGCCGCCTTTGGGTCGGTCGCTCCGTTAAAAGTCCGCTGGAAAGATCCTCGCTCCTCTGGAGCCCTCTTCATATTAAACAAGTGCTTTGTTAGCGTGCCATAGTTATTATTCATAACAAGTAAATACTTAAGCACTCTGAGCTTAGCACCATGCTACAATATCGAGCGACTTTTTTTTTCTTCCCAGTAACCTCGTTGTCCCTTTTTCCGTCCCCCTCCCTCCACTGCCCATCATTTCCATCAGTGTTGCGGTGCCCTTCAACTCAGTAGAGCGCTGCGAGCTAGCCAGTGGCTTGTGCCCAAGTGCCAAAGCTCCCTGCCTTGCGTCCCAAATTCTCTGTCCTCACCTGAAGCCCAACAGAGCCTTTGTTGTGTTCCCCCGGATGACACCCTTCTACCTGAACTCCCCTTATATCTTTTTTCTTCTTCTATTTTTTTTTTTTTTGCACAAACACCGCCACACAAACACCCTCAAGTTCAAACGTGCTCTCCTGCCCAAGGCATTCAGGTAAAATTCTGGCCCACTCCCCGTCCTCTGTTGCAGACTTTTGGAAGGTGATTCTTTTTTCTTTTTTTTCCGCTCTTCCTTGGCGGGCTGGCTGACTCCGCCGCAACGCGGCGTGCGCTCGACGGCGACTGGGCCAATATGTTCCGTAGCTGATGAATTGCAGGTAAGATGCGGGCCGGCAGCCGGCGAGGAGCTGCGGCGAGCGGCCAATGGGCTCACGTGAAGAGGGAAATCAGATAGACAGTGCTGACAAGTCTATTTAACACCAGACCCAGAGAAAGCCAGAGTGCCACTGTGCTCGGGATCATTTAGATATTTGCCGTCAGGCCACACCTCTCCCTACCTTGTGCTCGCAATGACTCATATCAACTTTTTTTGCAACAACCGTGGAGACAACACTTTGTGGACAGATTGATTAAAACAAAATAAACAACCCCCCCCCCCCCCCCCACACACACACAGATTTTATATTGTAAACTAGTAGAGAGAGAGAGAGAGAAACACATTCAGACTTTCAGAAAGTGAGAAATGAATCCGTGTTGCCCCGAAAGCAAGTCAGGTGGTGACTTTTCGAAAATTTTAGGTCACACTGCAGATGTGATATTAAACACTGAAATATTAATCCATCCCGTAAATATAATTCAACACCATTCTTCTGTGTTTTAACGTACTCGAGATAATGTGTCCAGTTCACATCTTTACAGGTGAGTTCTGCGAAAACTGCTTTCGCTGCATAACCTCCTACTGCTGAGCACTTCATCCCAAATAAAGTTCAACATACTTCTTAACCCATCCGAGTTGTGCAGTGATAACTGGGCCATTTGTTTGGCTCATATGAGAAAAAGCCACATAATACAGGAGGCCAAGAAATATGTCATTTAGTACACAACTTTAGCATGATAGTGTTTTCTAATTCAAAGTCTTTCTGGTGTCAATCAAATCGAGAATGAATTGATTTGACTTTTTGTCCACAAATAAGCTCTTAAATGCTTTAACTGCAAATATTCTCAATTTTGACAGAATGGTTGTTTTGCGACACTCATCATCTGCCAAATGATTTGCCTGACTAGTGCCAGGAGTCACAATTCAATTTCACTAGAAATGTCTTAAATTAACCCAGTGGTTCTCAATTATTTTCTGTCATGGCCCCCGAAGGAAGAGGAAACATCTCGAGCCCCCCCTTGTTCCCCCCTGCACGGCTATAATTATCAAATAACAATTTTATAGACAAATGATAATTTGTCTATAAAATTGTTATAAGTACACCTTTGCATAACACTGTATCCTTATTAACATATAAGAGAATAAAAAAAGAAAGAAATGTGGACCAACTTTATGGACCAACTTACAACAAAGAATAGCTTTAGTAACTGGAACAGAAAAGATTTAAAGTCCATCTGAAGTTCAAAAATAACATTAAATCCTTAATTTAACTAATATTTTTTGACTGCCTAATCACCAACATTATCTCAGGAGCACAATATTCAAAAAAACTTTAACCAGCAAAACAAAAATACAGTATATAAAAGAATTTGTGCATTTTTTTAAATCAAAGATGTCTGGATTAATGGCTACAATGAGAACGTTTTGCAATGCACAGGTTTTCAAAGCGAGGTTTGAAGCAGGACACAGCAACTCTCGGCACGTTTTTGCTGAAAAAAAAACTCAACCAGCTTATCAGCGTGATTGGGGTGTCTTTAAGTAACACCTTAATTTATTTGGCTTCATGCTGTCAGCTACCAACATTTTTAGACAAAGTAAGCACATCGATCTTCCCTCGTCTGCCACCGCAGGCACATTCATAAAGCCAAGCTCTACATACGCTTCGTCATATTTCCTCCCTGAGAATGCTCCCTGCGCAAACTCTGCCAATGAGAGTGCCACTGCCCCCTAATGTAGTGGAGGTGCAACTGCAAGTTATTTTAGGACATACAAATAAAAAATAAATGTTCCCAGATCAAATGCGCCCTTCCGACGGAGCCTCGCGCCCCCCTGGGGTGCGGGGGTGGGGGCGTCACAATATTTGAGAAACACTGAATTAACTCATCCATCCATCTCTTCTCCATATCAATAATATTTCCCGCATCAAATCCAGGTTTTCGTTGAATGTGTTGACATGAAAATTAATCTAATCAACATTTACCTCCCGAAAAGACATGTTGCTAATTAGAATTACCGGAATGGTGCTTGCTCAATCCTTTGGAAAACGACTGCTTGCTGTCAAACTGGAAACACAAAGGTAGTGTCCAATGATTTCCGCTGAGTGCATCAGTGAGAGATCGTCTCCTTGAGGCTCGGCGGTGTGATATTGCGAGGGAAGGCATGCCGCTTGAATTTCTGTCACGGGCGGGTGGGGGCCTGTGAGCGGGAACCCTGTTGACTGGTAAAGCCTATTCATTACACATACAAACTGCTAATTAGCAGACCAAACACTGGCATCCATACAGTTTGTTTCCCCTGCAGCAATTATATTGAGTTCTAACACAAAGAGACAGTAAACCCAAGCTGCCTGATGTGCAATCGCAACCACAGACATCTCACAGCGGCGCATGCGCGTCGGCCAACATCATGCGGCACCGATCGAATAAAGAGCAAGTCAAGTGTCTTGAGAGTGGACCACGATTTTGCTCCTCATCATAACCCCAAAATGGATTCTTTGTCACTGTATGTGGGTTATGTTTTCGAATTGTATTCATCTGCAGTTCATTTACTTTGTCATACTCATATCATGTACAAACAACTTATTTAGACGACTAAAACTCAAATAAGCACGAATTGGGTTCGCCTCATGTCGCTAGCTTTGGCTAACCTGATTGCCGCTAACCTTAGAGTCATATTGAAATAAATGTACACACAAAAGATAAATTGTTGCTCGCTCTGCAATTATGGTTTAAAAAAAACTATTTTAAAATTATTCATTTTGGTCTAATTCTTTTTGGGGGAGGGTGGGGGGCACAAATATCTCATATCGGAATAGGGGTGTGTCGGCTCATATATTAGGAATATATATCCCATTTTGAACCTTTCACAACCTTCGCCAGACACCCAAAGTCCCTATCAAGCCACAGCGCACTCTGCCACACCATCCTCCACACACACACACACACACACACACACACACACACAAATAAGGAAGCGGCCACAAAGTGTCCGCCAGCCTTAATCCCCTTTTAATTTCCTTGCGGGGCCTGCGCCAAGGCTCTGGCTGCAGAGCGAAGCTGGCCCCTGATGGCGGGATGGCCGTGGCGACAGGCAGCGCAGGCCTGGAGATCTTTACAGGGATCCGAGCTAAGAAAATACAATAACCACACACCACCACCACTGTTTGCCTTACACTTGAGTGGGATTTAGCTTTGCCGAGCGCTC